>NW_027551905.1:0-64849 GCF_045843805.1 Urocitellus parryii | reverse complement strand
TATATGGATACATGTAGTTGGAACTCTAAATCAAACACGGTTTGTGCTAGCTCTTTGAAACTTGGCACAATAATGTAGTTCCAAGTTCTATCGCTATGGTTTGTGTGCTATTGAAGTAGCCCCAAGCAGAGACTGACGAGAATCCCTTTCATTGAAAGGGGTTGCCAGGCTTCCAAAAAACTGTGAGTTTCCTGAAATCTCAGCAAACATTTTTTCACCCAGTCTTGATGATACTTGCAGGTAGTGATCAGTACACGAATCTCACTTGGCTCACTAAATTTCGTTATTCTAGGTTAAACCGTTCCTTTGCAGTAACCGTTTTCATGTTTAGGTTTCACTCTGTTTTCTCCTATATGGATACATGTAGTTGGAACTCTAAATCAAACACGGTTTGTGCTAGCTCTTTGAAACTTGGCACAATAATGTAGTTCCACGTTCTATAGCTATGGTTTGTGTGCTATTGAAGTAGCCCCAAGCAGAGACTGACGAGAATCCCTTTCATTGAAAGGGGTTGCCAAGCTTGCAAAAAACTACGAGTTTCCTGAAATCTCAGCAAACATTTTTTCACCCAATCTTGATGATAATTGCAGGTAGTGATTAGTACACGAATCTCACTTGGCTCACTAAATTTCGTTATTCTAGGTTAAACCGTTCCTTTGCAGTAACCGTTTTCATGTTTAGGTTTCACTCTGTTTTCTCCTATATGGATACATGTGGTTGGAACTCTAAATCAAACACGGTTTGTGCTAGCTCTTTGAAACTTGGCACAATAATGTAGTTCCACGTTCTATAGCTATGGTTTGTGTGCTATTGAAGTAGCCCCAAGCAGAGACTGACGAGAATCCCTTTCATTGAAAGGGATTGTCAAGCTTCCAAAAAACTGCGAGTTTCCTGAAATCTCAGCAAACATTTTTTCACCCAATCTTGATGATACTTCCATTTAATGATCAGTACACCAATCCCAATTGACTCACCAAATTTCGTTCTTCTAGGTTAAACCGTTCCTTTGCAGTAACCGTTTTAATGTTTAGGTTTCACTCTGTTTTCTCCTATATGGATACATGTAGTTGGAACTCTAAATCAAACACGGTTTGTGCTAGCTCTTTGAAACTTGGCACAATAATGTAGTTCCAAGTTCTATTGCTATGGTTTGAGTGCTATTGAAGTAGCCCCAAGCAGAGACTGACGAGAATCCCTTTCATAGAAAGGGATTGCCAGGCATCCAAAAAACTACGAGTTTCCTGAAATCTCAGGAAACATTTTTTCACCCAATCTTGATGATACTTGCAGGTAGTGATCAGTACACGAATCTCACTTGGCTCACTAAATTTCGTTCTTCTAGGTTAAACCATTCCTTTGCAGTAACCGTTTTCATGTTTAGGTTTCACTCTGTTTTCTCCTATATGGATACATGTAGTTGGAACGCTAAATCAAACAAGGTTTGTGCTAGCTCTTTGAAACTTGGCACAATAATGTAGTTCCAAGTTCTATCGCTATGGTTTGTGTTGCTATTGAAGTCGCCCCAAGCAGAGACTGACGAGAATCCCTTTCATTGAAAGGGGTTGCCAAGCTTCCAAAAAACTACGAGTTTCCTGAAATCTCAGCAAACATTTTTTCACCCAATCTTGATGATACTTCCATTTAATGATCAGTACACCAATCCCACTTGGCTCACCAAATTTCGTTCTTCTAGGTTAAACCGTTCCTTTGCAGTAACCGTTTTCATGTTTAGGTTTCACTCTGTTTTCTCCTATATGGATACATGTAGTTGGAACTCTAAATCAAACACGGTTTGTGCTAGCTCTTTGAAACTTGGCACCATAATGTAGTTCCAAGTTCTATCGCTATGGTTTGTGTGCTATTGAAGTAGCCCCAAGCAGACACTGACGAGAATCCCTTTCATAGAAAGGGATTGCCAGGCATCCAAAAAACTACGAGTTTCCTGAAATCTCAGGAAACATTTTTTCACCCAATCTTGATGATACTTGCAGGTAGTGATCAGTACACGAATCTCACTTGGCTCACTAAATTTCGTTCTTCTAGGTTAAACCGTTCCTTTGCAGTAACCGTTTTCATGTTTAGGTTTCACTCTGTTTTCTCCTATATGGATACATGTAGTTGGAACTCTAAATCAAACACGGTTTGTGCTAGCTCTTTGAAACTTGGCACAATAATGTAGTTCCAAGTTCTATCGCTATGGTTTGTGTGCTATTGAAGTAGCCCCAAGCAGAGACTGACGAGAATCCCTTTCATTCATTGAAAGGGGTTGCCAAGCTTCCAAAAAACTACGAGTTTCCTGAAATCTCAGCAAACATTTTTTCACCCAATCTTGATGATACTTCCATTTAATGATCAGTACACCAATCCCACTTGGCTCACCAAATTTCGTTCTTCTAGGTTAAACCGTTCCTTTGCAGTAACCGTTTTCATGTTTAGGTTTCACTCTGTTTTCTCCTATATGGATACATGTAGTTGGAACTCTAAATCAAACACGGTTTGTGCTAGCTCTTTGAAACTTGGCACAATAATGTAGTTACAAGTTCTATCGCTATGGTTTGTGTGCTATTGAAGTAGCCCCAAGCAGAGACTGACGAGAATCACTTTCATTGAAAGGGGTTGCCAGGCTTCCAAAAAACTGCGAGTTTCCTGAAATCTCAGCAAACATTTTTCACCCAGTCTTGATGATACTTCCATTTAATGATCAGTACACCAATCCCACTTGGCTCACCAAATTTCGTTTTTCTAGGTGAAACCGTTCCTTTGCAGTAACCGTTTTCATGTTTAGGTTTCACTCTGTTTTCTCCTATATGGATACATGTAGTTGGAACTCTAAATCAAACACGGTTTGTGCTAGCTCTTTG
Source organism: Urocitellus parryii (assembly GCF_045843805.1). Classification (NCBI taxonomy): domain Eukaryota; kingdom Metazoa; phylum Chordata; class Mammalia; order Rodentia; family Sciuridae; genus Urocitellus; species Urocitellus parryii. The sequence goes on along the minus strand of NW_027551905.1, from coordinate 61,988 downwards.
AACCTTGGCACAATAATGTAGTTCCAAGTTCTATTGCTATTGTTTGTGTGCTACTGAAGTAGCCCCAAGCAGAGACTGACGAGAATCCCTTTCATTGAAAGGGGCTGCCAAGCTTCCAAAAACTACGAGTTTCCTGAAATCTCAGCAACATTTTTTCACCCAATCTTGATGATACTTCGATTTAATGATCAGTACACCAGTCCCACTTGGCTCACCAAATTTCGTTCTTCTAGGTTAAACCGTTCCTTTGCAGTAACCGTTTTCATGTTTAGGTATCACTCTGTTTTCTCCTATATGGATACATGTAGTTGGAACTCTAAATCAAACACGGTTTGTGCTAGCTCTTTGAAACTTGGCACAATAATGTAGTTCCAAGTTCTATCGCTATGGTTTGTGTGCTACTGAAGTAGCCCAAGCAGAGACTGACGAGAATCCCTTTCATTGAAAGGGGTTGCCAAGCTTCCAAAAAACTACGAGTTTCCTGAAATCTCAGCAAACATTTTTTCACCCAATCTTGATGATACTTCCATTTAATGATCAGTACACCAATCCCACTTGGCTCACCAAATTTCGTTCTTCTAGGTTAAACCGTTCCTTTGCAGTAACCGTTTTCATGTTTAGGTTTCACTCTGTTTTCTCCTATATGGATACATGTAGTTGGAACTCTAAATCAAACACGGTTTGTGCTAGCTCTTTGAAACTTGGCACAATAATGTAGTTACAAGTTCTATCGCTATGGTTTGTGTGCTATTGAAGTAGCCCCAAGCAGAGACTGACGAGAATCACTTTCATTGAAAGGGGTTGAGAGGCTTCCAAAAAACTGCGAGTTTCCTGAAATCTCAGCAAACATTTTTTCACCCAGTCTTGATGATACTTCCATTTAATGATCAGTACACCAATCCCACTTGGCTCACCAAATTTCGTTCTTCTAGGTGAAACCGTTCCTTTGCAGTAACCGTTTTCATGTTTAGGTTTCACTCTGTTTTCTCCTATATGGATACATGTAGTTGAACTCTAAATCAAACACGGTTTGTGCTAGCTCTTTGAAACTTGGCACAATAATGTAGTTCCAAGTTCTATTGCTATGGTTTGAGTGCTATGAAGTAGCCCCAAGCAGAGACTGACGAGAATCCCTTTCATTGAAAGGGGTTGCCAAGCTTCCAAAAAACTACGAGTTTCCTGAAATCTCAGCAAACATTTTTTCACCCAATCTTGATGATACTTCCATTTAATGATCAGTACACCAATCCCACTTGGCTCACCAAATTTCGTTCTTCTAGGTTAAACCGTTCCTTTGCAGTAACCGTTTTCATGTTTAGGTTTCACTCTGTTTTCTCCTATATGGATACATGTAGTTGGAACTCTAAATCAAACGCGGTTTGTGCTAGCTCTTTGAAACTTGGCACAATAATGTAGTTCCAAGTTCTATCGCTATGGTTTGTGTGCTATTGAAGTAGCCCCAAGCAGACACTGACGAGAATCCCTTTCATAGAAAGGGATTGCCAGGCATCCAAAAAACTACGAGTTTCCTGAAATCTCAGGAAACATTTTTTCACCCAATCTTGATGATACTTGCAGGTAGTGATCAGTACACGAATCTCACTTGGCTCACTAAATTTCGTTCTGCTAGGTTAAACCATTCCTTTGCAGTAACCGTTTTCATGTTTAGGTTTCACTCTGTTTTCCTCCTATATGGATACATGTAGTTGGAACGCTAAATCAAACAAGGTTTGTGCTAGCTCTTTGAAACTTGGCACAATAATGTAGTTCCAAGTTCTATCGCTATGGTTTGTGTGCTATTGAAGTCGCCCCAAGCAGAGACTGACGAGAATCCCTTTCATTGAAAGGGGTTGCCAAGCTTCCAAAAAACTACGAGTTTCCTGAAATCTCAGCAAACATTTTTTCACCCAATCTTGATGATACTTGCAGGTAATGATCAGTACAGCAAACCCACTTGGCTCACCAAAATTTCGTTCTTCTAGGTTAAACCGTTCCTTTGCAGTAACCGTTTTCATGTTTAGGTTTCACTGTTTTCTCCTATATGGATACATGTAGTTGGAACTCTAAATCAAACACGGTTTGTGCTAGCTCTTTGAAACTTGGCACAATAATGTAGTTCCAAGTTCTATCGCTATGGTTTGTGTGCTATTGAAGTAGCCCCAAGCAGAGACTGACGAGAATCCCTTTCATTGAAAGGGGTTGCCAGGCTTCCAAAAAACTGTGAGTTTCCTGAAATCTCAGCAAACATTTTTTCACCCAGTCTTGATGATACTTGCAGGTAGTGATCAGTACACGAATCTCACTTGGCTCACTAAATTTCGTTATTCTAGGTTAAACCGTTCCTTTGCAGTAACCGTTTTCATGTTTAGGTTTCACTCTGTTTTCTCCTATATGGATACATGTAGTTGGAACTCTAAATCAAACACGGTTTGTGCTAGCTCTTTGAAACTTGGCACAATAATGTAGTTCCACGTTCTATAGCTATGGTTTGTGTGCTATTGAAGTAGCCCCAAGCAGAGACTGACGAGAATCCCTTTCATTGAAAGGGTTGCCAAGCTTGCAAAAAACTACGAGTTTCCTGAATCTCAGCAAACATTTTTTCACCCAATCTTGATGATAATTGCAGGTAGTGATTAGTACACGAATCTCACTTGGCTCACTAAATTTCGTTATTCTAGGTTAAACCGTTCCTTTGCAGTAACCCGTTTTCATGTTTAGGTTTCACTCTGTTTTCCTCCTATATGGATACATGTGGTTGGAACTCTAAATCAAACACGGTTTGTGCTAGCTCTTTGAAACTTGGCACAATAATGTAGTTACAAGTTCTATCGCTATGGTTTGTGTGCTATTGAAGTAGCCCCAAGCAGAGACTGACGAGAATCACTTTCATTGAAAGGGGTTGCCAGGCTTCCAAAAACTGCGAGTTTCCTGAAATCTCAGCAAACATTTTTTCACCCAGTCTTGATGATACTTCCATTTAATGATCAGTACACCAATCCCACTTGGCTCACCAAATTTCGTTCTTCTAGGTGAAACCGTTCCTTTGCAGTAACCGTTTTCATGTTTAGGTTTCACTCTGTTTTCTCCTATATGGATACATGTAGTTGGAACTCTAAATCAAACACGGTTTGTGCTAGCTCTTTGAACCTTGGCACAATAATGTAGTTCCAAGTTCTATTGCTATTGTTTGTGTGCTACTGAAGTAGCCCAAGCAGAGACTGACGAGAATCCCTTTATTTGAAAGGGGTTGCCAAGCTTCCAAAAACTACGAGTTTCCTGAAATCTCAGCAAACATTTTTTCACCCAATCTTGATGATACTTCGATTTAATGATCAGTACACCAGTCCCACTTGGCTCACCAAATTTCGTTCTTCTAGGTTAAACCGTTCCTTTGCAGTAACCGTTTTCATGTTTAGGTTTCACTCTGTTTTCTCCTATATGGATACATGTAGTTGGAACTCTAAATCAAACACGGTTTGTGCTAGCTCTTTGAAACTTGGCACAATAATGTAGTTCCAAGTTCTATCGCTATGGTTTGTGTGCTACTGAAGTAGCCCCAAGCAGAGACTGACGAGAATCCCTTTCATTGAAAGGGGTTGCCAAGCTTCCAAAAAACTACGAGTTTCCTGAAATCTCAGCAAACATTTTTTCACCCAATCTTGATGATACTTCCATTTAATGATCAGTACACCAATCAAACTTGGCTCACCAAATTTCGTTCTTCTAGGTTAAACCGTTCCTTTGCAGTAACCGTTTTCATGTTTAGGTTTCACTCTGTTTTCTCCTATATGGATACATGTAGTTGGAACTCTAAATCAAACACGGTTTGTGCTAGCTCTTTGAAACTTGGCACAATATGTAGTTACAAGTTCTATCGCTATGGTTTGTGTGCTATTGAAGTAGCCCCAAGCAGAGACTGACGAGAATCACTTTCATTGAAAGGGGTTGAGAGGCTTCCAAAAAACTGCGAGTTTCCTGAAATCTCAGCAAACATTTTTTCACCCAGTCTTGATGATACTTCCATTTAATGATCAGTACACCAATCCCACTTGGCTCACCAAATTTCGTTCTTCTAGGTGAAACCGTCCTTTGCAGTAACCGTTTTCATGTTTAGGTTTCACTCTGTTTTCTCCTATATGGATACATGTAGTTGGAACTCTAAATCAAACACGGTTTGTGCTAGCTCTTTGAACTTGGCACAATAATGTAGTTCCAAGTTCTATTGCTATGGTTTGAGTGCTATTGAAGTAGCCCCAAGCAGAGACTGACGAGAATCCCTTTCATTGAAAGGGGTTGCCAAGCTTCCAAAAACTACGAGTTTCCTGAAATCTCAGCAACATTTTTTTACCCAATCTTGATGATACTTCCATTTAATGATCAGTACACCAATCCCACTTGGCTCACCAAATTTCGTTCTTCTAGGTTAAACCGTTCCTTTGCAGTAACCGTTTTAATGTTTAGGTTTCACTCTGTTTCTCCTATATGGATACATGTAGTTGGAACTCTAAATCAAACACGGTTTGTGCTAGCTCTTTGAAACTTGGCACAATAATGTAGTTCCAAGTTCTATCGCTATGGTTTGTGTGCTATTGAAGTAGCCCCAAGCAGACACTGACGAGAATCCCTTTCATAGAAAGGGATTGCCAGGCATCCAAAAACTACGAGTTTCCTGAAATCTCAGGAAACATTTTTTCACCCAATCTTGATGATACTTGCAGGTAGTGATCAGTACACGAATCTCACTTGGCTCACTAAATTTCGTTCTTCTAGGTTAAACCGTTCCTTTGCAGTAACCGTTTTCATGTTTAGGTTTCACTCTGTTTTCCTCCTATATGGATACATGTAGTTGGAACGCTAAATCAAACACGGTTTGTGCTAGCTCTTTCAAACTTGGCACAATAATGTAGTTCCAAGTTCTATCGCTATGGTTTGTGTGCTATTGAAGTCGCCCCAAGCAGAGACTGACGATAATCCCTTTCATTGAAAGGTGTTGCCAAGCTTCCAAAAAACTACGAGTTTCCTGAAATCTCAGCAAACATTTTTTCACCCAATCTTGATGATACTTCCATTTAATGATCAGTACACCAATCCCACTTGGCTCACCAAATTTCGTTCTTCTAGGTTAAACCGTTCCTTTGCAGTAACCGTTTTCATGTTTAGGTTTCACTCTGTTTCCTCCTATATGGATACATGTAGTTGGAACTCTAAATCAAACACGGTTTGTGCTAGCTCTTTGAAACTTGGCACAATAATGTAGTTCCAAGTTTCTATCGCTATGGTTTGTGTGCTATTGAAGTAGCCCCAAGCAGACACTGACGAGAATCCCTTTCATAGAAAGGGATTGCCAGGCATCCAACAAACTACGAGTTTCCTGAAATATCAGGAAACATTTTTTCACCCAATCTTGATGATACTTGCAGGTAGTGATCAGTACACGAATCTCACTTGGCTCACTAAATTTCGTTCTTCTAGGTTAAACCGTTCCTTTGCAGTAACCGTTTTCATGTTTAGGTTTCACTCTGTTTTCTCCTATATGGATACATGTAGTTGGAACTCTAAATCAAACACGGTTTGTGCTAGCTCTTTGAAACTTGGCACAATAATGTAGTTCCAAGTTCTATCCGCTATGGTTTGTGTGCTACTGAAGTAGCCCCAAGCAGAGACTGACGAGAATCCCTTTCATTGAAAGGGGTTGCCAAGCTTCCAAAAAACCTACGAGTTTCCTGAAATCTCAGCAAACATTTTTTCACCCAATCTTGATGATACTTCCATTTAATGATCAGTACACCAATCCCACTTGGCTCACCAAATTTCGTTCTTCTAGGTTAAACCGTTCCTTTGCAGTAACCGTTTTCATGTTTAGGTTTCACTCTGTTTTCTCCTATATGGATACATGTAGTTGGAACTCTAAATCAAACACGGTTTGTGCTAGCTCTTTGAAACTTGGCACAATAATGTAGTTACAAGTTCTATCGCTATGGTTTGTGTGCTATTGAAGTAGCCCCAAGCAGAGACTGACGAGAATCACTTTCATTGAAAGGGGTTGCCAGGCTTCCAAAAAACTGCGAGTTTCCTGAAATCTCAGCAAACATTTTTCACCCAATATTGATGATACTTCCATTTAATGATCAGTACACCAATCCCACTTGGCTCACCAAATTTCGTTCTTCTAGGTTAACCCGTTCCTTTGCAGGAACCGTTTTCATGTTTAGGTTTCACTCTGTTTTCTCCTATATGGATACATGTAGTTGGAACTCTAAATCAAACACGGTTTGTGCTAGCTCTTTGAAACTTGGCACAATAATGTAGTTCCAAGTTCTGTCCCTACGGTTTGTGTCCCATTGAAGTAGCCCGAAGCAGAGACTGACGAGAATCACTTTCAATGAAAGGGTTGCCAAGCTTCCAAAAAACTACGGGTTTCCTGAAATCTCAGCAAACATTTTTTCACCCAATATTTGATGATACTTCCATTTAATGATCAGTACAGCAAGCCCACTTGGCTGACCAAATTTCGTTCTTCTAGGTTAAACCTTTCCTTTGCAGTAAACCGTTTTCATGTTTTGGTTCACTCTGTTTTCTCCTATATGGATACATGAAGTTGGAACGCTATATCAAACACGGTTTGTGCTAGCTCTTTGAAACTTGGCACAATAATGTAGTTCCAAGTTCTATCGCTATGGTTTGTGTGCTATTGAAGTAGCCCCAAGCAGAGACTGACGAGAATCCCTTTCATTGAAAGGTTTTGCCAAGCTTCCAAAAAACTACGAGTTTCCTGAAATCTCAGCAAACATTTTTCACCCAATCTTGATGATACTTCCATTTAATGATCAGTACACCAATCCCACTTGGCTCACCAAATTTTGTTCTTCTAGGTTAAACCGTTCCTTTGCAGTAACCGTTTTCATGTTTAGGTTTCACTCTGTTTTCTCCTATATGGATACATGTAGTTGGAACTCTAAATCAAACACGGTTTGTGCTAGATCTTTGAAACTTGGCACAATAATGTAGTTCCAAGTTCTATCGCTATGGTTTGTGTGCTCTTGAAGTAGCCCCAGGCAGAGCCTGACGAGAATCCCTTTCATTGAAATGGGTTGCCAAGCTTCCAAAAAACTACGAGTCTCCTGAAATCTCAGCAAACATTTTTTCACCCAATCTTGATGATACTTGCAGGTAGTGATCAGTACACGAATCTCACCTTGGCTCACCAAATTTCGTTCTTCTAGGTTAAACCGTTCCTTTGCAGTAACCGTTTTCATGTTTAGGTTTCACTCTGTTTTCTCCTATATGGATATATGTAGTTGGAACTCTAAATCAAACACGGTTTGTGCTAGCTCTTTGAAACTTGGCACAATAATTTAGTTCCAAGTTCTATCGCTATGGTTTGTGTGCTACTGAAGTAGCCCCAAGCAGAGACTGACGAGATCCCTTTCATTGAAGGGGTTGCCAAGCTTCCAAAAAACTACGAGTTTCCTGAAATCTCAGCAAACATTTTTTCACCCAATCTTGATGATACTGCAGGTAATGATCAGTACAGCAAACCCACTTGGCTCACCAAATTTCGTTCTTCTAGGTTAAACCGTTCCTTTGCAGTAACCGTTTTCATGTTTAGGTTTCACTGTTTTCTCCTATATGGATACATGTAGTTGGAACTCTAAATCAAACACGGTTTATACTAGCTCTTTGAAACTTGGCACAATAATGTAGTTCCAAGTTCTATCACTATGGTTTGTGTCCTATTGAAGTAGCCCCAAGCAGAGACTGACGAGAATCACTTTCATTGAAAGGGGTTGCCAAGCTTCCAAAAAACTACGAGTTTCCTGAAATCTCAGCAAACATTTTTTCACTGAATCTTGATGATACTTGCAGGTAGTGATCAGTACACGAATCTCACTTGGCTCACTAAATTTCGTTCTTCTAGGTTAAACCGTTCCTTTGCAGTAACCGTTTTCATGTTTAGGTTTCACTCTGTTTTCTCCTATATGGATACATGTAGTTGGAACTCTGAATCAAACACGGTTTGTGCTAGCTCTTTGAACTTGGCACCATAATGTAGTTCCAAGTTCTATCGCTATGGTTTGTGTGCTATTGAAGTAGCCCCAAGCAGACACTGACGAGAATCCCTTTCATAGAAAGGGATTGCCAGGCATCCAAAAAACTACGAGTTTCCTGAAATCTCAGGAAACATTTTTTCACCCAATCTTGATGATACTTGCAGGTAGTGATCAGTACACGAATCTCACTTGGCTCACTAAATTTCGTTCTTCTAGGTAAACCGTTCCTTTGCAGTAACCGTTTTCATGTTTAGGTTTCACTCTGTTTTCTCCTATATGGATACATGTAGTTGGAACTCTAAATCAAACACGGTTTGTGCTAGCTCTTTGAAACTTGGCACAATAATGTAGTTCCAAGTTCTATCGCTATGGTTTGTGTGCTACTGAAGTAGCCCCAAGCAGAGACTGACGAGAATCCCTTTCATTGAAAGGGGTTGCCAAGCTTCCAAAAAACTACGAGTTTCCTGAAATCTCAGCAAACATTTTTTCACCCAATCTTGATGATACTTCCATTTAATGATCAGTACACCAATCCCACTTGGCTCACCAAATTTCGTTCTTCTAGGTTAAACCGTTCCTTTGCAGTAACCGTTTTCATGTTTAGGTTTCACTCTGTTTTCTTCTATATGGATACATGTAGTTGGAACTCTAAATCAAACACGGTTTGTGCTAGCTCTTTGAAACTTGGCACAATAATGTAGTTACAAGTTCTATCGCTATGGTTTGTGTGCTATTGAAGTAGCCCAAGCAGAGACTGACGAGAATCACTTTCATTGAAAGGGGTTGCCAGGCTTCCAAAAAACTGCGAGTTTCCTGAAATCTCAGCAAACATTTTTTCACCCAATCTTGATGATACTTCCATTTAATGATCAGTACACCAATCCCAATTGACTCACCAAATTTCGTTCTTCTAGGTTAAACCGTTCCTTTGCAGTAACCGTTTTCATGTTTAGGTTTCACTCTGTTTTCTCCTATATGGATACATGTAGTTGGAAACTCTAAATCAAACACGGTTTGTGCTAGCTCTTTGAAACTTGGCACAATAATGTAGTTCCAAGTTCTATTGCTATGGTTTGAGTGCTATTGAAGTAGCCCCCAAGCAGAGACTGACGAGAATCCCTTTCATTGAAAGGGGTTGCCAAGCTTCCTAAAAACTACGAGTTTCCTGAAATCTCAGCAAACATTTTTTCACCCAATCTTGATGATACTTCCATTTAATGATCAGTACACCAATCCCACTTGGCTCACCAAAATTTCGTTCTTCTAGGTTAAACCGTTCCTTTGCAGTAACCGTTTTCATGTTTAGGTTTCACTCTGTTTTCTCCTATATGGATACATGTAGTTGGAACTCTAAATCAAACACGGTTTGTGCTAGCTCTTTGAAACTTGGCACAATAATGTAGTTCCAAGTTCTATCGCTATGGTTGTGTGCTACTGAAGTAGCCCCAAGCAGACACTGATGAGAATCCCTTTCAGAGAAAGGGATTGCCAGGCATCCAAAAACTACGAGTTTCCTGAAATCTCAGGAAACATTTTTCACCCAATCTTGATGATACTTGCAGGTAGTGATCAGTACACGAATCTCACTTGGCTCACTAATTTTCGTTCTTCTAGGTTAAACCGTTCCTTTGCAGTAACCGTTTTCATGTTTAGGTTTCACTCTGTTTTCTCCTATATGGATACATGTAGTTGGAACGCTAAATCAAACACGGTTTGTGCTAGCTCTTTGAAACTTGGCACAATAATGTAGTTCCAAGTTCTATCGCTATGGATTGTGTGCTACTGAAGTAGCCCAAGAAGAGACTGACGAGAATCCCTTTCATTGAAAGGGGTTGCCAAGCTTCCAAAAACTACGAGTTTCCTGAAATCTCAGCAAACATTTTTCACCCAATCTTGATGATACTTCCATTTAATGATCAGTACACCAATCCCACTTGGCTCACCAAATTTCGTTCTTCTAGGTTAAACCGTTCCTTTGCAGGAACCGTTTTCATGTTTAGGTTTCACTCTGTTTTCTCCTATATGGATACATGTAGTTGGAACTCTAAATCAAACACGGTTTGTGCTAGCTCTTTGAAACTTGGCACAATAATGTAGTTCCAAGTTCTGTCCCTACGGTTTGTGTCCCATTGAAGTAGCCCGAAGCAGAGACTGACGAGAATCACTTTCATTGAAAGGGGTTGCCAAGCTTCCAAAATCTACGGGTTTCCTGAAATCTCAGCAAACATTTTTTCACCCAATATTGATGATACTTCCATTTAATGATCAGTACAGCAAGCCCACTTGGCTGACCAAATTTCGTTCTTCTAGGTTAACCGTTCCTTTGCAGTAACCGTTTTCATGTTTTGGTTTCACTCTGTTTTCTCCTATATGGATACATGTAGTTTGAACGCTATATCAAACACGGTTTGTGCTAGCTCTTTGAAACTTGGCACAATAATGTAGTTCCAAGTTCTATCGCTATGGTTTGTGTGCTATTGAAGTAGCCCCAAGCAGAGACTGACGAGAATCCCTTTCATTGAAAGGGGTTGCCAAGCTTCCAAAAAACTACGAGTTTCCTGAAATCTCAGCAAACATTTTTTCACCCAATCTTGATGATACTTCCATTTAATGATCAGTACACCAATCCCACTTGGCTCACCAAATTTTGTTCTTCTAGGTTAACCGTTCCTTTGCAGTAACCGTTTTCATGTTTAGGTTTCACTCCTGTTTTCTCCTATATGGATACATGTAGTTGGAACTCTAAATCAAACACGGTTTGTGCTAGATCTTTGAAACTTGGTACAATAATGTAGTTCCAAGTTCTATCGCTATGGTTTGTGTGCTCTTGAAGTAGCCCCAGGCAGAGCCTGACGAGAATCCGTTTCATTGAAAGGGGTTGCCAAGCTTCCAAAAAACTACGAGTCTCCTGAAATCTCAGCAAACATTTTTTCACCCAATCTTGATGATACTTGCAGGTAGTGATCAGTACACGAATCTCACTTGGCTCACCAAATTTCGTTCTTCTAGGTTAAACCGTTCCTTTGCAGTAACCGTTTTCATGTTTAGGTTTCACTCTGTTTTCTCCTATATGGATATTATGTAGTTGGAACTCTAAATCAAACACGGTTTGTGCTAGCTCTTTGAAACTTGGCACAATAATGTAGTTCCAAGTTCTGTCCCTACGGTTTGTGTCCCATTGAAGTAGCCCGAAGCAGAGACTGAAGAGAATCCCTTTCATTGAAAGGGGTTGCCAAGCTTCCAAAAAACTACGAGTTTCCTGAAATCTCAGCAAACATTTTTTCACCCAATCTTGATGATACTTGCAGGTAATGATCAGTACAGCAAACCCACTTGGCTCACCAAATTTCGTTTCTTCTAGGTTAAACCGTTCCTTTGCAGTAACCGTTTTCATGTTTAGGTTTCACTGTTTCTCCTATATGGATCCATGTAGTTGGAACTCTAAATCAAACACGGTTTATACTAGCTCTTTGAAACTTGGCACAATAATGTAGTTCCAAGTTCTATCACTATGGTTTGTGTCCTATTGAAGTAGCCCCAAGCAGAGACTGACGAGAATCACTTTCATTGAAAGGGGTTGCCAAGCTTCCAAAAAACTACGAGTTTCCTGAAATCTCAGCAAACATTTTTTCACCGAATCTTGATGATACTTGCAGGTAGTGATCAGTACACGAATCTCACATGGCTCACTAAATTTCGTTCTTCTAGGTTAAACCGTTCCTTTGCAGTAACCGTTTTCATGTTTAGGTTTCACTCTGTTTTCTCCTATATGGATACATGTAGTTGGAACTCTAAATCAAACACGGTTTGTGCTAGCTCTTTGAAACTTGGCACCATAATGTAGTTCCAAGTTCTATCGCTATGGTTTGTGTGCTATTGAAGTAGCCCCAAGCAGACACTGACGAGAATCCCTTTCATAGAAAGGGATTGCCAGGCATCCAAAAAACTACGAGTTTCCTGAAATCTCAGGAAATATTTTTTCACCCAATCTTGATGATACTTGCAGGTAGTGATCAGTACACGAATCTCACTTGGCTCACTAAATTTTCGTTCTTCTAGGTTAAACCGTTCCTTTGCAGTAACCGTTTTCATGTTTAGGTTTCACTCTGTTTTCTCCTATATGGATACATGTAGTTGGAACTCTAAATCAAAACACGGTTTGTGCTAGCTCTTTGAAACTTGGCACAATAATGTAGTTCCAAGTTCTATCGCTATGGTTTGTGTGCTACTGAAGTAGCCCCAAGCAGAGACTGACGAGAATCCCTTTCATTGAAAGGGGTTGCCAAGCTTGCAAAAAACTACGAGTTTCCTGAAATCTCAGCAAACATTTTTTCACCCAATCTTGATGATACTTCCATTTAATGATCAGTACACCATCCCACTTGGCTCACCAAATTTCGTTCTTCTAGGTTAAACCGTTCCTTTGCAGTAACCGTTTTCATGTTTAGGTTTCACTCTGTTTTCTTCTATATGGATACATGTAGTTGGAACTCTAAATCAAACACGGTTTGTGCTAGCTCTTTGAAACTTGGCACAATAATGTAGTTACAAGTTCTATCGCTATGGTTTGTGTGCTATTGAAGTAGCCCCAAGCAGAGACTGACGAGAATCACTTTCATTGAATAGGGGTTGCCAGGCTTCCAAAAAACTGCGAGTTTCCTGAAATCTCAGCAAACATTTTTCACCCAATCTTGATGATACTTCCATTTAATGATCAGTACACCAATCCCAATTGACTCACCAAATTTCGTTCTTCTAGGTTAAACCGTTCCTTTGCAGTAACCGTTTTCATGTTTAGGTTTCACTCTGTTTTCTCCTATATGGATACATGTAGTTGGAACTCTAAATCAAACACGGTTTGTGCTAGATCTTTGAAACTTGGTACAATAATGTAGTTCCAAGTTCTATCGCTATGGTTTGTGTGCTCTTGAAGTAGCCCCAGGCAGAGCCTGACGAGAATCCGTTTCATTGAAAGGGGTTGCCAAGCTTCCAAAAAACTACGAGTCTCCTGAAATCTCAGCAAACATTTTTTCACCCAATCTTGATGATACTTGCAGGTAGTGATCAGTACACGAATCTCACTTGGCTCACCAAATTTCGTTCTTCTAGGTAAACCGTTCCTTTGCAGTAACCGTTTTCATGTTTAGGTTTCACTCTGTTTTCTCCTATATGGATATATGTAGTTGGAACTCTAAATCAAACACGGTTTGTGCTAGCTCTTTGAAACTTGGCACAATAATGTAGTTCCAAGTTCTGTCCCTACGGTTTGTGTCCCATTGAAGTAGCCCGAAGCAGAGACTGAAAGAGAATCCCTTTCATTGAAAGGGGTTGCCAAGCTTCCAAAAAACTACGAGTTTCCTGAAATCTCAGCAAACATTTTTTCACCCAATCTTGATGATACTTGCAGGTAATGATCAGTACAGCAAACCCACTTGGCTCACCAAATTTCGTTCTTCTAGGTTAAACCGTTCCTTTGCAGTAACCGTTTTCATGTTTAGGTTTCACTGTTTTCTCCTATATGGATCCATGTAGTTGGAACTCTAAATCAAACACGGTTTATACTAGCTCTTTGAAACTTGGCACAATAATGTAGTTCCAAGTTCTATCACTATGGTTTGTGTCCTATTGAAGTAGCCCCAAGCAGAGACTGACGAGAATCACTTTCATTGAAAGGGGTTGCCAAGCTTCCAAAAAACTACGAGTTCCTGAAATCTCAGCAAACATTTTTTCACCGAATCTTGATGATACTTGCAGGTAGTGATCAGTACACGAATCTCACATGGCTCACTAAATTTCGTTCTTCTAGGTTAAACCGTTCCTTTGCAGTAACCGTTTTCATGTTAGGTTTCACTCTGTTTTCTCCTATATGGATACATGTAGTTGGAACTCTAAATCAAACACGGTTTGTGCTAGCTCTTTGAAACTTGGCACCATAATGTAGTTCCAAGTTCTATCGCTATGGTTTGTGTGCTATTGAAGTAGCCCCAAGCAGACACTGACGAGAATCCCTTTCATAGAAAAGGGATTGCCAGGCATCCAAAAAACTACGAGTTTCCTGAAATCTCAGGAAATATTTTTTCACCCAATCTTGATGATACTTGCAGGTAGTGATCAGTACACGAATCTCACTTGGCTCACTAAATTTCGTTCTTCTAGGTTAAACCGTTCCTTTGCAGTAACCGTTTTCATGTTTAGGTTTCACTCTGTTTTCTCCTATATGGATACATGTAGTTGGAACTCTAAATCAAACACGGTTGTGCTAGCTCTTTGAAACTTGGCACAATAATGTAGTTCCAAGTTCTATCGCTATGGTTTGTGTGCTACTGAAGTAGCCCCAAGCAGAGACTGACGAGAATCCCTTTCATTGAAAGGGGTTGCCAAGCTTGCAAAAAACTACGAGTTTCCTGAAATCTCAGCAAACATTTTTTCACCCAATCTTGATGATACTTCCATTTAATGATCAGTACACCAATCCCACTTGGCTCACCAAATTTCGTTCTTCTAGGTTAAACCGTTCCTTTGCAGTAACCGTTTTCATGTTTAGGTTTCACTCTGTTTTCTTCTATATGGATACATGTAGTTGGAACTCTAAATCAAACACGGTTTGTGCTAGCTCTTTGAAACTTGGCACAATAATGTAGTTACAAGTTCTATCGCTATGGTTTGTGTGCTATTGAAGTAGCCCCAAGCAGAGACTGACGAGAATCACTTTCATTGAAAGGGGTTGCCAGGCTTCCAAAAAACTGCGAGTTTCCTGAAATCTCAGCAAACATTTTTTCACCCAATCTTGATGATACTTCCATTTAATGATCAGTACACCAATCCCAATTGACTCACCAAATTTCGTTCTTCTAGGTTAAACCGTTCCTTTGCAGTAACCGTTTTCATGTTTAGGTTTCACTCTGTTTTCTCCTATATGGATACATGTAGTTGGAACTCTAAATCAAACACGGTTTGTGCTAGCTCTTTGAAACTTGGCACAATAATGTAGTTCCAAGTTCTATTGCTATGGTTTGAGTGCTATTGAAGTAGCCCCAAGCAGAGACTGACGAGAATCCCTTTCATTGAAAGGGTTGCCAAGCTTCCAAAAAACTACGAGTTTCCTGAAATCTCAGCAAACATTTTTTCACCCAATCTTGATGATACTTCCATTTAATGATCAGTACACCAATCCCACTTGGCTCACCAAATTTCGTTCTTCTAGGTTAAACCGTTCCATTGCAGTAACCGTTTTCATGTTTAGGTTTCACTCTGTTTTCTCCTATATGGATACATGTAGTTGGAACTCTAAATCAAACACGGTTTTGTGCTAGCTCTTTGAAACTTGGCACAATAATGTAGTTCCAAGTTCTATCGCTATGGTTTGTGTGCTATTGAAGTAGCCCCAAGCAGACACTGATGAGAATCCCTTTCAGAGAAAGGGATTGCCAGGCATCCAAAAAACTACGAGTTTCCTGAAATCTCAGGAAACATTTTTTCACCCAATCTTGATGATACTTGCAGGTAGTGATCAGTACACGAATCTCACTTGGCTCACTAAATTTCGTTCTTCTAGGTTAAACCGTTCCTTTGCAGTAACCGTTTTCATGTTTAGGTTTCACTCTGTTTTCTCCTATATGGATACATGTAGTTGGAACGCTAAATCAAACACGGTTTGTGCTAGCTCTTTGAAACTTGGCACAATAATGTAGTTCCAAGTTCTATCGCTATGGTTTGTGTGCTATTGAAGTCGCCCCAAGCAGAGACTGACGAGAATCCCTTTCATTGAAAGGGGTTGCCAAGCTTCCAAAAAACTACGAGTTTCCTGAAATCTCAGCAAACATTTTTTTACCCAATCTTGATGATACTTCCATTTAATGATCAGTACACCAATCCCACTTGGCTCACCAAATTCGTTCTTCTAGGTTAAACCGTTCCTTTGCAGTAACCGTTATAATGTTTAGGTTTCACTCTGTTTTCTCCTATATGGATACATGTAGTTGGAACTCTAAATCAACACGGTTTGTGCTAGCTCTTTGAAACTTGGCACAATAATGTAGTTCCAAGTTCTATCGCTATGGTTTGTGTGCTATTGAAGTAGCCCCAAGCAGACACTGACGAGAATCCCTTTCATAGAAAGGGATTGCCAGGCATCCAAAAAACTACGAGTTTCCTGAAATCTCAGGAAACATTTTTTCACCCAATCTTGATGATACTTGCAGGTAGTGATCAGTACACGAATCTCACTTGGCTCACTAAATTTCGTTCTTCTAGGTTAAACCGTTCCTTTGCAGTAACCGTTTTCATGTTTAGGTTTCACTCTGTTTTCTCCTATATGGATACATGTAGTTGGAACGCTAAATCAAACACGGTTTGTGCTAGCTCTTTCAAACTTGGCACAATAATGTAGTTCCAAGTTCTATCGCTATGGTTTGTGTGCTATTGAAGTCGCCCCAAGCAGAGACTGACGAGAATCCCTTCATTGAAAGGGGTTGCCAAGCTTCCAAAAAACTACGAGTTTCCTGAAATCTCAGCAAACATTTTTTCACCCAATCTTGATGATACTTCCATTTAATGATCAGTACACCAATCCCACTTGGCTCACAAAATTTCGTTCTTCTAGGTTAAACCGTTCCTTTGCAGTAACCGTTTTCATGTTTAGGTTTCACTCTGTTTCCTCCTATATGGATACATGTAGTTGGAACTCTAAATCAAACACGGTTTGTGCTAGCTCTTTGAAAACTTGGCACAATAATGTATTTCCAAGTTCTATCGCTATGGTTTGTGTGCTATTGAAGTAGCCCCCAAGCAGACACTGACGAGAATCCCTTTCATAGAAAGGGATTGCCAGGCATCCAACAAACTACGAGTTTCCTGAAATATCAGGAAACATTTTTTCGCCCAATCTTGATGATACTTGCAGGTAGTGATCAGTACACGAATCTCACTTGGCTCACTAAATTTCGTTCTTCTAGGTTAAACCGTTCCTTTGCAGTAACCGTTTTCATGTTTAGGTTTCACTCTGTTTTCTCCTATATGGATACATGTAGTTGGAACTCTAAATCAAACACGGTTTGTGCTAGCTCTTTGAAACTTGGCACAATAATGTAGTTCCAAGTTCTATCGCTATGGTTTGTGTGCTACTGAAGTAGCCCCAAGCAGAGACTGACGAGAATCCCTTTCATTGAAAGGGGTTGCCAAGCTTCCAAAAAACTACGAGTTTCCTGAAATCTCAGCAAACATTTTTTCACCCAATCTTGATGATACTTCCATTTAATGATCAGTACACCAATCCCACTTGGCTCACCAAAATTTCGTTCTTCTAGGTTAAACCGTTCCTTTGCAGTAACCGTTTTCATGTTTAGGTTTCACTCTGTTTTCTCCTATATGGATACATGTAGTTGGAACTCTAAATCAAAACACGGTTTGTGCTAGCTCTTTGAAACTTGGCACAATAATGTAGTTACAAGTTCTATCGCTATGGTTTGTGTGCTATTGAAGTAGCCCCAAGCAGAGACTGACGAGAATCACTTTCATTGAAAGGGGTTGCCAGGCTTCCAAAAAACTGCGAGTTTCCTGAAATCTCAGCAAACATTTTTTCACCCAATATTGATGATACTTCCATTTAATGATCAGTACACCAATCCCACTTGGCTCACCAAATTTCGTTCTTCTAGGTTAAACCGTTCCTTTGCAGGAACCGTTTTCATGTTTAGGTTTCACTCTGTTTTCTCCTATATGGATACATGTAGTTGGAACTCTAAATCAAACACGGTTTGTGCTAGCTCTTTGAAACTTGGCACAATAATGTAGTTCCAAGTTCTGTCCCTACGGTTTGTGTCCCATTGAAGTAGCCCGAAGCAGAGACTGACGAGAATCACTTTCAATGAAAGGGGTTGCCAAGCTTCCAAAAAACTACGGGTTTCCTGAAATCTCAGCAAACATTTTTTCACCCAATATTGATGATACTTCCATTTAATGATCAGTACAGCAAGCCCACTTGGCTGACCAAATTTCGTTCTTCTAGGTTAAACCGTTCCTTTGCAGTAACCGTTTTCATGTTTTGGTTTCACTCTGTTTTCTCCTATATGGATACATGTAGTTGGAACGCTAAATCAAACACGGTTTGTGCTAGCTCTTTGAAACTTGGCACAATAATGTAGTTCCAGTTCTGTCCCTACGGTTTGTGTCCCATTGAAGTAGCCCGAAGCAGAGACTGAAGAGAATCACTTTCATTGAAAGGGGTTGCCAAGCTTCCAAAAAACTACAGGTTTCCTGAAATCTCAGCAAACATTTTTTCACCCAATCTTGATGATACTTCCATTTAATGATCAGTACAGCAAGCCCACTTGGCTCACCAAATTTCGTTCTTCTAGGTTAAACCGTTCCTTTGCAGTAACCGTTTTCATGTTTTGGTTTCACTCTGTTTTCTCCTATATGGATACATGTAGTTGGAACGCTAAATCAAACACGGTTTGTGCTAGCTCTTTGAAACTTGGCACAATAATGTAGTTCCAAGTTCTATCGCTATGGTTTGTGTGCTATTGAAGTAGCCCCAAGCAGAGACTGACGAGAATCCCTTTCATTGAAAGGGGTTGCCAAGCTTCCAAAAAACTACGAGTTTCCTGAAATCTCAGCAAACATTTTTTCACCCAATCTTGATGATACTTCCATTTAATGATCAGTACACCAATCCCACTTGGCTCACCAAATTTCGTTCTTCTAGGTTAAACCGTTCCTTTGCAGTAACCGTTTTCATGTTTAGGTTTCACTCTGTTTTCTCCTATATGGATACATGTATTTGGAACGCTAAATCAAACACGGTTTGTGCTAGCTCTTTGAAACTTGGCACCATAATGTAGTTCCAAGTTCTATCGCTATGGTTTGTGTGCTATTGAAGTAGCCCCAAGCAGACACTGACGAGAATCCCTTTCATAGAAAGGGATTGCCAGGCATCCAAAAAACTACGAGTTTCCTGAAATCTCAGGAAACATTTTTTCACCCAATCTTGATGATACTTGCAGGTAGTGATCAGTACACGAATCTCACTTGGCTCACTAAATTTCGTTCTTCTAGGTTAAACCGTTCCTTTGCAGTAACCGTTTTCATGTTTAGGTTTCACTCTGTTTTCTCCTATATGGATACATGTAGTTGGAACGCTAAATCAAACACGGTTTGTGCTAGCTCTTTGAAACTTGGCACAATAATGTAGTTCCAAGTTCTATCGCTATGGTTTGTGTGCTATTGAAGTCGCCCAAAGCAGAGACTGACGAGAATCCCTTTCATTGAAAGGGGTTGCCAAGCTTCCAAAAAACTACGAGTTTCCTGAAATCTCAGCAAACATTTTTTCACCCAATCTTGATGATACTTCCATTTAATGATCAGTACACCAATCCCACTTGGCTCACCAAATTTCGTTCTTCTAGGTTAAACCGTTCCTTTGCAGTAACCGTTTTCATGTTTAGGTTTCACTCTGTTTCCTCCTATATGGATACATGTAGTTGGAACTCTAAATCAAACACGGTTTGTGCTAGCTCTTTGAAACTTGGCACAATAATGTAGTTCCAAGTTCTATCGCTATGGTTTGTGTGCTATTGAAGTAGCCCCAAGCAGACACTGACAAGAATCCCTTTCATAGAAAGGGATTGCCAGGCATCCAACAAACTACGAGTTTCCTGAAATCTCAGGAAACATTTTTTCACCCAATCTTGATGATACTTGCAGGTAGTGATCAGTACACGAATCTCACTTGGCTCACTAAATTTCGTTCTTCTAGGTTAAACCGTTCCTTTGCAGTAACCGTTTTCATGTTTAGGTTTCACTCTGTTTTCTCCTATATGGATACATGTAGTTGGAACTCTAAATCAAACACGGTTTGTGCTAGCTCTTTGAAACTTGGCACAATAATGTAGTTCCAAGTTCTATCGCTATGGTTTGTGTGCTACTGAAGTAGCCCCAAGCAGAGACTGACGAGAATCCCTTTCATTGAAAGGGTTGCCAAGCTTCCAAAAAACTACGAGTTTCCTGAAATCTCAGCAAACATTTTTTCACCCAATCTTGATGATACTTCCATTTAATGATCAGTACACCAATCCCACTTGGCTCACCAAATTTCGTTCTTCTAGGTTAAACCGTTCCTTTGCAGTAACCGTTTTCATGTTTAGGTTTCACTCTGTTTTCTCCTATATGGATACATGTAGTTGGAACTCTAAATCAAACACGGTTTGTGCTAGCTCTTTGAAACTTGGCACAATAATGTAGTTACAAGTTCTATCGCTATGGTTTGTGTGCTATTGAAGTAGCCCCAAGGAGAGACTGACGAGAATCACTTTCATTGAAAGGGGTTGCCAGGCTTCCAAAAAACTGCGAGTTTCCTGAAATCTCAGCAAACATTTTTTCACCCAATATTGATGATACTTCCATTTAATGATCAGTACACCAATCCCACTTGGCTCACCAAATTTCGTTCTTCTAGGTGAAACCGTTCCTTTGCAGTAACCGTTTTCATGTTTAGGTTTCACTCTGTTTTCTCCTATATGGATACATGTAGTTGGAACTCTAAATCAAACACGGTTTGTGCTAGCTCTTTGAACCTTGGCACAATAATGTAGTTCCAAGTTCTATCGCTATGGTTTGTGTGCTACTGAAGTAGCCCCAAGCAGAGACTGACGAGAATCCCTTTCATTGAAAGGGGTTGCCAAGCTTCCAAAAACTACGAGTTTCCTGAAATCTCAGCAAACATTTTTTCACCCAATCTTGATGATACTTCCATTTAATGATCAGTACACCAATCCCACTTGGCTCACCAAATTTCGTTCTTCTAGGTTAACCCGTTCCTTTGCAGGAACCGTTTTCATGTTTAGGTTTCACTCTGTTTTCTCCTATATGGATACATGTAGTTGGAACTCTAAATCAAACACGGTTTGTGCTAGCTCTTTGAAACTTGGCACAATAATGTAGTTCCAAGTTCTGTCCCTACGGTTTGTGTCCCATTGAAGTAGCCCGAAGCAGAGACTGACGAGAATCACTTTCAATGAAAGGGGTTGCCAAGCTTCCAAAAAACTACGGGTTTCCTGAAATCTCAGCAAACATTTTTTCACCCAATATTGATGATACTTCCATTTAATGATCAGTACAGCAAGCCCACTTGGCTGACCAAATTTCGTTCTTCTAGGTTAAACCGTTCCTTTGCAGTAACCGTTTTCATGTTTTGGTTTCACTCTGTTTTCTCCTATATGGATACATGTAGTTGGAACGCTAAATCAAACACGGTTTGTGCTAGCTCTTTGAAACTTGGCACAATAATGTAGTTCCAAGTTCTGTCCCTACGGTTTGTGTCCCATTGAAGTAGCCCGAAGCAGAGACTGAAGAGAATCACTTTCATTGAAAGGGGTTGCCAAGCTTCCAAAAAACTACAGGTTTCCTGAAATCTCAGCAAACATTTTTTCACCCAATCTTGATGATACTTCCATTTAATGATCAGTACAGCAAGCCCACTTGGCTCACCAAATTTCGTTCTTCTAGGTTAAACCGTTCC
The DNA here is from genome assembly GCF_045843805.1 of Urocitellus parryii. Taxonomy (NCBI): domain Eukaryota; kingdom Metazoa; phylum Chordata; class Mammalia; order Rodentia; family Sciuridae; genus Urocitellus; species Urocitellus parryii. The sequence continues at coordinate 40,421 of NW_027551905.1, read as the reverse complement.
TTTGCAGTAACCGTTTTCATGTTTTGGTTTCACTCTGTTTTCTCCTATATGGATACATGTAGTTGGAACGCTAAATCAAACACGGTTTGTGCTAGCTCTTTGAAACTTGGCACAATAATGTAGTTCCAAGTTCTATCGCTATGGTTTGTGTGCTATTGAAGTAGCCCCAAGCAGAGACTGACGAGAATCCCTTTCATTGAAAGGGGTTGCCAAGCTTCCAAAAAACTACGAGTTTCCTGAAATCTCAGCAAACATTTTTTCACCCAATCTTGATGATACTTCCATTTAATGATCAGTACACCAATCCCACTTGGCTCACCAAATTTCGTTCTTCTAGGTTAAACCGTTCCTTTGCAGTAACCGTTTTCATGTTTAGGTTTCACTCTGTTTTCTCCTATATGGATACATGTAGTTGGAACTCTAAATCAAACACGGTTTGTGCTAGCTCTTTGAAACTGGGCACCATAATGTAGTTCCAAGTTCTATGGCTATGGTTTGTGTGCTATTGAAGTAGCCCCAGTCAGACACTGACGAGAATCCCTTTCATAGAAAGGGATTGCCAGGCATCCAAAAAACTACGAGTTTCCTGAAATCTCAGCAAACATTTTTTCACCCAATCTTGATGATACTTCCATGTAATGATCAGTACACCAATCCCACTTGGCTCACCAAATTTCGTTCTTCTAGGTTAACCCGTTCCTTTGCAGGAACCGTTTTCATGTTTAGGTTTCACTCTGTTTTCTCCTATATGGATACATGTAGTTGGAACTCTAAATCAAACACGGTTTGTGCTAGCTCTTTGAAACTTGGCACAATAATGTAGTTCCAAGTTCTGTCCCTACGGTTTGTGTCCCATTGAAGTAGCCCGAAGCAGAGACTGACGAGAATCACTTTCAATGAAAGGGGTTGCCAAGCTTCCAAAAAACTACGGGTTTCCTGAAATCTCAGCAAACATTTTTTCACCCAATATTGATGATACTTCCATTTAATGATCAGTACAGCAAGCCCACTTGGCTGACCAAATTTCGTTCTTCTAGGTTAAACCGTTCCTTTGCAGTAACCGTTTTCATGTTTTGGTTTCACTCTGTTTTCTCCTATATGGATACATGTAGTTGGAACGCTAAATCAAACACGGTTTGTGCTAGCTCTTTGAAACTTGGCACAATAATGTAGTTCCAAGTTCTGTCCCTACGGTTTGTGTCCCATTGAAGTAGCCCGAAGCAGAGACTGAAGAGAATCACTTTCATTGAAAGGGGTTGCCAAGCTTCCAAAAAACTACAGGTTTCCTGAAATTTCAGCAAACATTTTTTCACCCAATCTTGATGATACTTCCATTTAATGATCAGTACAGCAAGCCCACTTGGCTCACCAAATTTCGTTCTTCTAGGTTAAACCGTTCCTTTGCAGTAACCGTTTTCATGTTTAGGTTTCACTCTGTTTTCTCCTATATGGATACATGTAGTTGGAACGCTAAATCAAACACGGTTTGTGCTAGCTCTTTGAAACTTGGCACAATAATGTAGTTCCAAGTTCTATCGCTATGGTTTGTGTGCTATTGAAGTCGCCCAAAGCAGAGACTGACGAGAATCCCTTTCATTGAAAGGGGTTGCCAAGCTTGCAAAAAACTACGAGTTTCCTGAAATCTCAGCAAACATTTTTTCACCCAATCTTGATGATACTTCCATTTAATGATCAGTACACCAATCCCACTTGGCTCACCAAATTTCGTTCTTCTAGGTTAAACCGTTCCTTTGCAGTAACCGTTTTCATGTTTAGGTTTCACTCTGTTTCCTCCTATATGGATACATGTAGTTGGAACTCTAAATCAAACACGGTTTGTGCTAGCTCTTTGAAACTTGGCACCATAATGTAGTTCCAAGTTCTATGGCTATGGTTTGTGTGCTATTGAAGTAGCCCCAATCAGACACTGACGAGAATCCCTTTCATAGAAAGGGATTGCCAGGCATCCAAAAAACTACGAGTTTCCTGAAATCTCAGGAAACATTTTTTCACCCAATCTTGATGATACTTGCAGGTAGTGATCAGTACACGAATCTCACTTGGCTCACTATATTTCGTTATTCTAGGTTAAACCGTTCCTTTGCAGTAACCGTTTTCATGTTTAGGTTTCACTCTGTTTTCTCCTATATGGATACATGTAGTTGGAACTCTAAATCAAACACGGTTTGTGCTAGCTCTTTGAAACTTGGCACAATAATGTAGTTACAAGTTCTATCGCTATGGTTTGTGTGCTACTGAAGTAGCCCCAAGCAGAGACTGACGAGAATCCCTTTCATTGAAAGGGGTTGCCAAGCTTCCAAAAAACTACGAGTTTCCTGAAATCTCAGCAAACATTTTTTCACCCAATCTTGATGATACTTCCATTTAATGATCAGTACACCAATCCCACTTGGCTCACCAAATTTCGTTCTTCTAGGTTAAACCGTTCCTTTGCAGTAACCGTTTTCATGTTTAGGTTTCACTCTGTTTTCTCCTATATGGATACATGTAGTTGGAACTCTAAATCAAACACGGTTTGTGCTAGCTCTTTGAACCTTGGCACAATAATGTAGTTCCAAGTTCTATGGCTATGGTTTGTGTGCTACTGAAGTAGCCCAAGCAGAGACTGACGAGAATCCCTTTCATTGAAAGGGGTTGCCAAGCTTCCAAAAACTACGAGTTTCCTGAAATCTCAGCAAACATTTTTTCACCCAATCTTGATGATACTTCCATTTAATGATCAGTACACCAATCCCACTTGGCTCACCAAATTTCGTTCTTCTAGGTTAAACCGTTCCTTTGCAGGAACCGTTTTCATGTTTAGGTTTCACTCTGTTTTCTCCTATATGGATACATGTAGTTGGAACTATAAATCAAACACGGTTTGTGCTAGCTCTTTGAAACTTGGCACAATAATGTAGTTCCAAGTTCTGTACCTACGGTTTGTGTCCCATTGAAGTAGCCCGAAGCAGAGACTGACGAGAATCACTTTCATTGAAAGGGGTTGCCAAGCTTCCAAAAAACTACGGGTTTCCTGAAATCTCAGCAAACATTTTTTCACCCAATATTGATGATACTTCCATTTAATGATCAGTACAGCAAGCCCACTTGGCTGACCAAATTTCGTTCTTCTAGGTTAAACCGTTCCTTTGCAGTAACCGTTTTCATGTTTTGGTTTCACTCTGTTTTCTCCTATATGGATACATGTAGTTGGAACGCTAAATCAAACACGGTTTGTGCTAGCTCTTTGAAACTTGGCACAATAATGTAGTTCCAAGTTCTATCGCTATGGTTTGTGTGCTATTGAAGTAGCCCCAAGCAGAGACTGACGAGAATCCCTTTCATTGAAAGGGGTTGCCAAGCTTCCAAAAAACTACGAGTTTCCTGAAATCTCAGCAAACATTTTTTCACCCAATCTTGATGATACTTGCAGGTAATGATCAGTACAGCAAACCCACTTGGCTCACCAAATTTCGTTCTTCTAGGTTAAACCGTTCCTTTGCAGTAACCGTTTTCATGTTTAGGTTTCACTGTTTTCTCCTATATGGATACATGTAGTTGGAACTCTAAATCAAACACGGTTTATACTAGCTCTTTGAAACTTGGCACAATAATGTAGTTCCAAGTTCTATCACTATGGTTTGTGTCCTATTGAAGTAGCCCCAAGCAGAGACTGACGAGAATCACTTTCATTGAAAGGGGTTGCCAAGCTTCCAAAAAACTACGAGTTTCCTGAAATCTCAGCAAACATTTTTTCACCCAATCTTGATGATACTTGCAGGTAGTGGTAGTGAATCAGTACACGAATACTCACTTGGCTCACTAAATTTCGTTCTTCTAGGTTAACCCGTTCCTTTGCAGTAACCGTTTTCATGTTTAGGTTTCCACTGTTTTCTCCTATATGGATACATGTAGTGGAACCACATAAATCAAACACGGTTTGTGCCTAGCTCCTTGAAACTTGGCACAATAATGTAGTTCCAGTTCTATCGCTATGGTTTGTGTCTATTGAAGTAGCCCCAGCAGAGACTGACGAGAATCCCTTTCATTGAAGGGTTGCCAGGCATCAAAAAATGTGAGTTCCTGAAATCTCAGCAAACTTTTTTTCACCCAGTCTTGATGATGCCTTGCAGGTAGTGATCAGTACACGAATCTCACTTGGCTCACTAAATTTCGTTCTTCTAGGTTAAACCAGTTCCTTTGCAGTAACCGTTTTCATGTTTAGGTTTCACTCTGTTTTCTCCTATATGGATACATGTGTTGGAACTCTAAATCAAACACGGTTTGTGCTAGCTCTTTGAAACTTGGCACAATAATGTAGTTCCACGTTCTATAGCTATGGTTTGTGTGCTATTGAAGTAGCCCCAAGCAGAGACTGACGAGAATCCCTTTCATTGAAAGGGGTTGCAAGCTTGCAAAAAACTACGAGTTTCCTGAAATCTCAGCAAACCTTTTTTCACCCAATCTTGATGATAATTGCAGGTAGTGATCAGTACACGAATCTCACTTCTGGCTCACTAAATTTCTTTCTTCTAGGTTAAACCGTTCCTTTGCAGTAACCGTTTTCATGTTTAGGTTTCACTCTGTTTTCTCCTATATGGATACATGTAGTTGGAACTCTAAATCAAACACGGTTTGTGGCTAGCTCTTTGAAACTTGGCACAATAATGTAGTTCCAAGTTCTATAGCTATGGTTTGTGTGCTATTGAAGTAGCCCCAAGCAGAGACTGACGAGAATCCCTTTCATTGAAAGGGGATTGCCAAGCATCTAAAAACTGCGAGTTTCCTGAAATCTCAGCAAACATTTTTTCACCCATCTTGATGATACTTCCATTAATGATCAGTACACCAATCCCACTTGCTCACCAAATTTCGTTCTTCTAGGTTAAACCGTTCCTTTGCAGTAACCGTTTTCATGTTTAGGTTTCACTCTGTTTTCTCCTATATGGATACATGTAGTTGGAACTCTAAATCAAACACGGTTTGTGCTAGCTCTTTGAAACTTGGCACAATAATGTAGTTCCAAGTTCTATTGCTATGGTTTGTGTGCTATTGAAGTAGCCCCAAGCAGAGACTGACGAGAATCCCTGTCATTGAAAGGGGTTGCCAAGCTTCCAAAAAACTACGAGTTTCCTGAAATCTCAGCAAACATTTTTTCACCCAATCTTGATGATATTTCCATTTAATGATCAGTACACAATCCCACTTGGCTCACTAAATTTCGTTCTTCTAGGTTAAACCGTTCCTTTGCAGTAACCGTTTTCATGTTTAGGTTTCACTCTGTTTTCTCCTATATGGATACATGTAGTTGGAACTCTAAATCAAACACGGTTTGTGCTAGCTCTTTGAAACTTGGCACAATAATGTAGTTCCATTCTATCGCTATGGTTTGTGTGCTATTGAAGTAGCCCAAGCAGACACTGACGAGAATCCCTTTCATTGAAAGGGATTGCCAGGCATCCAAAAAACTACGAGTTTCCTGAAATCTCAGCAAACATTTTTTCACCCAATCATGATGATACTTGCCAGTAGTGATCAGTACACGAATCTCAACTTGGCTCACCTAAATTTCGTTCTTTAGGTTAAACCGTTCCATTGCAGTAACCGTTTTCATGTTTAGGTTTCACTCTGTTTTCTCCTATATGGATACATGTAGTTGGAACTCTAAATCAAACACGGTTTGTGCTAGCTCTTTGAAACTTGGCACAATAATGTAGTTCCAAGTTCTATCGCTATGGTTTGTGTGCTATTAAGTAGCCCCAAGCAGAGACTGACGAGAATCCCTTCATTGAAAGGGTTGCCAAGCTTCCAAAAACTACGAGTTTCCTGAAATCTCAGCAAACATTTTTTCACCCAATCTTGATGATACTTCCATTTAATGATCAGTACACCAATCCCACTTGGCTCACCAAATTTCGTTCTTCTAGGTTAAACCGTTCCTTTGCAGGAACCGTTTTCATGTTTAGGTTTCACTCTGTTTTCTCCTATATGGATACATGTAGTTGGAACTCTAAATCAAACACGGTTTGTGCTAGCTCTTTGAAACTTGGCACAATAATGTAGTTCCAAGTTCTGTCCCTACGGTTTGTGTCCCATTGAAGTAGCCCGAAACAGAGACTGACGAGAATCACTTTCATTGAAAGGGGTTGCCAAGCTTCCAAAAAACTACGGGTTTCCTGAAATCTCAGCAAACATTTTTTCACCCAATATTGATGATACTTCCATTTAATGATCAGTACAGCAAGCCCACTTGGCTGACCAAATTTCGTTCTTCTAGGTTAAACCGTTCCTTTGCAGTAACCGTTTTCATGTTTTGGTTTCACTCTGTTTTCTCCTGTATGGATACATGTAGTTGGAACGCTAAATCAAACACGGTTTGTGCTAGCTCTTTGAAACTTGGCACAATAATGTAGTTCCAAGTTCTGTCCCTACGGTTTGTGTCCCATTGAAGTAGCCCGAAGCAGAGACTGAAGAGAATCACTTTCATTGAAAGGGGTTGCCAAGCTTCCAAAAAACTACGGGTTTCCTGAAATCTCAGCAAACATTTTTTCACCCAATATTGATGATACTTCCATTTAATGATCAGTACAGCAAGCCCACTTGGCTCACCAAATTTCCTTCTTCTAGGTTAAACCGTTTCTTTGCAGTAACCGTTTTCATGTTTTGGTTTCACTCTGTTTTCTCCTATATGGATACATGTAGTTGGAACGCTAAATCAAACACGGTTTGTGCTAGCTCTTTGAAACTTGGCACAATAATGTAGTTCCAAGTTCTATCGCTATGGTTTGTGTGCTATTGAAGTAGCCCCAAGCAGAGACTGACGAGAATCCCTTTCATTAAAAGGGGTTGCCAAGCTTCCAAAAAACTACGAGTTTCCTGAAATCTCAGCAAACATTTTTTCACCCAATCTTGATGATACTTGCAGGTAATGATCAGTACAGCAAACCCACTTGGCTCACCAAATTTCGTTCTTCTAGGTTAAACCGTTCCTTTGCAGTAACCGTTTTCATGTTTAGGTTTCACTCTGTTTTCTCCTATATGGATACATGTAGTTGGAACTCTAAATCAAACACGGTTTGTGCTAGCTCTTTGAAACTTGGCACAATAATGTAGTTCCACGTTCTATAGCTATGGTTTGTGTGCTATTGAAGTAGCCCCAAGCAGAGACTGACGAGAATCCCTTTCATTGAAAGGGGTTGCCAAGCTTGCAAAAAACTACGAGTTTCCTGAAATCTCAGCAAACATTTTTTCACCCAATCTTGATGATAATTGCAGGTAGTGATCAGTACACGAATCTCACTTGGCTCACTAAATTTCCTTCTTCTAGGTTAAACCGTTCCTTTGCAGTAACCGTTTTCATGTTTAGGTTTCACTCTGTTTTCTCCTATATGGATACATGTGGTTGGAACTCTAAATCAAACACGGTTTGGGCTAGCTCTTTGAAACTTGGCACAATAATGTAGTTCCACGTTCTATAGCTATGGTTTGTGTGCTATTGAAGTAGCCCCAAGCAGAGACTGACGAGAATCCATTTCATTGAAAGGGATTGCAAAGCATCTAAAAAACTGCGAGTTTCCTGAAATCTCAGCAAATATTTTTTCACCCAATATTGATGATACTTCCATTAATGATCAGTACACCAATCCCAATTGACTCACCAAATTTCGTTCTTCTAGGTTAAACCGTTCCTTTGCAGTAACCGTTTTCATGTTTAGGTTTCACTCTGTTTTCTCCTATATGGATACATGTAGTTGGAACGCTAAATCAAACACGGTTTGTGCTAGCTCTTTGAAACTTGGCACAATAATGTAGTTCCAAGTTCTATCGCTATGGTTTGTGTGCTATTGAAGTAGCCCCAAGCAGAGACTGACGAGAATCCCTTTCATTGAAAGGGGTTGCCAAGCTTCCAAAAAACTACGAGTTTCCTGAAATCTCAGCAAACATTTTTTCACCCAATCTTGATGATACTTCCATTTAATGATCAGTACACCAATCCCACTTGGCTCACCAAATTTCGTTCTTCTAGGTTAAACCGTTCCTTTGCAGTAACCGTTTTCATGTTTAGGTTTCACTCTGTTTTCTCCTATATGGATACATGTAGTTGGAACTCTAAATCAAACACGGTTTGTGCTAGCTCTTTGAAACTTGGCACCATAATGTAGTTCCAAGTTCTATCGCTATGGTTTGTGTGCTATTGAAGTAGCCCCAAGCAGACACTGACGAGAATCCCTTTCATAGAAAGGGATTGCCAGGCATCCAAAAAACTACGAGTTTCCTGAAATCTCAGGAAACATTTTTTCACCCAATCTTGATGATACTTGCAGGTAGTGATCAGTACACGAATCTCACTTGGCTAACTAAATTTCGTTCTTCTAGGTTAAACCGTTCCTTTGCAGTAACCGTTTTCATGTTTAGGTTTCACTCTGTTTTCTCCTATATGGATACATGTAGTTGGAACTCTAAATCAAACACGGTTTGTGCTAGCTCTTTGAAACTTGGCACAATAATGTAGTTACAAGTTCTATCACTATGGTTTGTGTGCTATTGAAGTAGCCCCAAGCAGAGACTGACGAGAATCACTTTCATTGAAAGGGGTTGCCAGGCTTCCAAAAAACTGCGAGTTTCCTGAAATCTCAGCAAACATTTTTTCACCCAGTCTTGATGATACTTCCATTTAATGATCAGTACACCAATCCCACTTGGCTCACCAAATTTCGTTCTTCTAGGTTAAACCGTTCCTTTGCAGTAACCGTTTTCATGTTTAGGTTTCACTCTGTTTTCTCCTATATGGATACATGTAGTTGGAAGTCTAAATCAAACACGGTTTGTGCTAGCTCTTTGAAACTTGGCACAATAACGTAGTTCCAAGTTCTATCGCTATGGTTTGTGTGCTACTGAAGTGGCCCCAAGCAGAGACTGACGAGAATCCCTTTCATTGAAAGGGGTTGCCAAGCTTCCAAAAAACTACGAGTTTCCTGAAATCTCAGCAAACATTTTTTCACCCAATGTTGATGATACTTCCATTTAATGATCAGTACACCAATCCCACTTGGCTCACCAAATTTCGTTCTTCTAGGTTAAACCGTTCCTTTGCAGGAACCGTTTTCATGTTTAGGTTTCACTCTGTTTTCTCCTATATGGATACATGTAGTTGGAACTCTAAATCAAACACGGTTTGTGCTAGCTCTTTGAAACTTCGCACAATAATGTAGTTCCAAGTTCTGTCCCTACGGTTTGTGTCCCCATTGAAGTAGCCCCAAGCAGAGACTGACGAGAATCACTTTCATTGAAAGGGGTTGCCAAGCGTCCAAAAAACTACGGGTTTCCTGAAATCTCAGCAAACATTTTTTCACCCAATATTGATGATACTTCCATTTAATGATCAGTACAGCAAGCCCACTTGGGCTCACCAAATTTCGTTCTTCTAGGTTAAACCGTTCCTTTGCAGTAACCGTTTTCATGTTTTGGTTTCACTCTGTTTTCTCCTATATGGATACATGTAGTTGGAACGCTAAATCAAACACGGTTTGTGCTAGCTCTTTGAAACTTGGCACAATAATGTAGTTCCAAGTTCTATCGCTATGGTTTGTGTGCTATTGAAGTAGCCCCAAGCAGAGACTGACGAGAATCCCTTTCATTGAAAGGGGTTGCCAAGCTTGCAAAAAACTACGAGTTTCCTGAAATCTCAGCAAACATTTTTTCACCCAATCTTGATGATACTTCCATTTAATGATCAGTACACCAATCCCACTTGGCTCACCAAATTTCGTTCTTCTAGGTTAAACCGTTCCTTTGCAGTAACCGTTTTCATGTTTAGGTTTCACTGTTTTCTCCTATATGGATACATGTAGTTGGAACTCTAAATCAAACACGGTTTATAACTAGCTCTTTGAAACTTGGCACAATAATGTAGTTCCAAGTTCTATCACTATGGTTTTTGTCCTATTGAAGTAGCCCCAAGCAGAGACTGACGAGAATCACTTTCATTGAAAGGGTTGCCAAGCTTCCAAAAAACTACGAGTTTCCTGAAATCTCAGCAAACATTTTTTCATCCAATCTTGATGATACTTGCAGGTTGTGATCAGTACACGAATCTCACTTGGCTCACTAAATTTCGTTCTTCTAGGTTAAACCGTTCCTTTGCAGTAACCGTTTTCATGTTTAGGTTTCACTCTGTTTCTCCTTTGTGGATACATGTAGTTGGAACTCTAAATCAAACACGGTTTGTGCTAGCTCTTTGAAACTTGGCACAATAATGTAGTTCCACGTTCATAGCTATGGTTTGTGTGCTATTGAAGTAGCCCCAAAGCAGAGACTGACGAGAATCCCTTTCATTGAAAGGGGTTGCCAAGCTTGCAAAAAACTACGAGTTTCCTGAAATCTCAGCAAACATTTTTTCACCCAATCTTGATGATAATTGCAGGTAGTTATCAGTACACGAATCTCACTTGGCTCACTAAATTTCCTTCTTCTAGGTTAAACCGTTCCTTTGCAGTAACCGTTTTCATGTTTAGGTTTCACTCTGTTTTCTCCTATATGGATACATGTGGTTGGAACTCTAAATCAAACACGGTTTGGGCTAGCTCTTTGAAACTTGGCACAATAATGTAGTTCCACGTTCTATAGCTATGGTTTGTGTGCTATTGAAGTAGCCCCAAGCAGAGACTGACGAGAATCCCTTTCATTGAAAGGGGTTGCCAAGCATCTAAAAAACTGCGAGTTTCCTGAAATCTCAGCAAACATTTTTCACCCAATATTGATGATACTTCCATTTAATGATCAGTACACCAATCCCAATTGACTCACCCAAATTTCGTTCTTCTAGGTTAAACCAGTTCTTTGCAGTAACCGTTTTCATGTTTAGGTTTCACTCTGTTTTCTCCTATATGGATACATGTAGTTGGAACTCTAAATCCAAACACGGTTTGTGCTAGCTCTTTGAAACTTGGCACAATAATGTAGTTCCAAGTTCTATTGCTATGGTTTGAGTGCTATTGAAGTAGCCCCAAGCAGAGACTGACGAGAATCCCTTTCATTGAAAGGGGTTGCCAAGCTTCCAAAAAACTACGAGTTTCCTGAAATCTCAGCAAACATTTTTTCACCGAATCTTGATGATATTTCCATTTAATGATCAGTACACCAATCCCACTTGGCTCACCAAATTTCGTTCTTCTAGGTTAAACCGTTCCTTTGCAGTAACCGTTTTCATGTTTAGGTTTCACTCTGTTTTCTCCTATATGTGATATATGTAGTTGGAACTCTAAATCAAACACGGTTTGTGCTAGCTCTTTCAAACTTGGCACAATAATGTAGTTCCAAGTTCTATCGCTATGGTTTGTGTGCTATTGAAGTAGCCCCAAGCAGACACTGACGAGAATCCCTTTCATAGAAAGGGATTGCCAGGCATCCAAAAAACTACGAGTTTCCTGAAATCTCAGGAAACATTTTTTCACCCAATCTTGATGATACTTGCAGGTAGTGATCAGTACACGAATCTCACTTGGCTCACTAAATTTCGTTCTTCTAGTTAAACCGTTCCATTGCAGTAACCGTTTTCATGTTTAGGTTTCACTCTGTTTTCTCCTATATGGATACATGTAGTTGGAACGCTAAATCAAACACGGTTTGTGCTAGCTCTTTGAAACTTGGCACAATATGTAGTTCCAAGTTCTATCGCTATGGTTTGTGTGCTATTGAAGTAGCCCCAAGCAGACACTGACGAGAATCCCTTTCATAGAAAGGGATTGCCATGCATCAAAAAACTACGAGTTTCCTGAAATCTCAGGAAACATTTTTCACCCAATCTTGATGATACTTGCAGGTAGTGATCAGTACACGAATCTCACTTGGCTCACATAAATTTCGTTCTTCTAGGTTAAACCGTTCCTTTGCAGTAACCGTTTTCATGTTTAGGTTTCACTCTGTTTTCTCCTATATGGATACATGTAGTTGGAACTCTAAATCAAACACGGTTTGTGCTAGCTCTTTGAAACTTGGCACAATAATGTAGTTCCAAGTTCTATCACTATGGTTTGTGTGCTATTGAAGTAGCCCCAAGCAGAGACTGACGAGAATCACTTTCATTGAAAGGGGTTGCCAGGCTTCCAAAAAACTGCGAGTTTCCTGAAATCTCAGCAAACATTTTTTCACCCAGTCTTGATGATACTTCCATTTAATGATCAGTACACCAATCCCACTTGGCTCACCAAATTTCGTTCTTCTAGGTTAAACCGTTCCTTTGCAGTAACCGTTTTCATGTTTAGGTTTCACTCTGTTTCTCCTATATGGATACATGTAGTTGGAACTCTAAATCAAACACGGTTTGTGCTAGCTCTTTGAAACTTGGCACAATAACGTAGTTCCAAGTTCTATCGCTATTTTTTGTGTGCTACTGAAGTAGCCCCAAGCAGAGACTGACGAGAATCCCTTTCATTGAAAGGGGTTGCCAAGCTTCCAAAAACTACGAGTTTCCTGAAATCTCAGCAAACATTTTTTCACCCAATCTTGATGATACTTCCATTTAATGATCAGTACAGCAAGCCCACTTGGCTGACCAAATTTCGTTCTTCTAGGTTAAACCGTTCCTTTGCAGTAACCGTTTTCATGTTTTGGTTTCACTCTGTTTTCTCCTGTATGGATACATGTAGTTGGAACGCTAAATCATACACGGTTTGTGCTAGCTCTTTGAAACTTGGCACAATAATGTAGTTCCAAGTTCTGTCCCTACGGTTTGTGTCCCATTGAAGTAGCCCGAAGCAGAGACTGAAGAGAATCACTTTCATTGAAAGGGGTTGCCAAGCTTCCAAAAAACTACGGGTTTCCTGAAATCTCAGCAAACATTTTTTCACCCAATATTGATGATACTTCCATTTAATGATCAGTACAGCAAGCCCACTTGGCTCACCAAATTTCGTTCTTCTAGGTTAAACCGTTTCTTTGCAGTAACCGTTTTCATGTTTTGGTTTCACTCTGTTTTCTCCTATATGGATACATGTAGTTGGAACGCTAAATCAAACACGGTTTGTGCTAGCTCTTTGAAACTTGGCACAATAATGTAGTTCCAAGTTCTATCGCTATGGTTTGTGTGCTATTGAAGTAGCCCCAAGCAGAGACTGACGAGAATCCCTTTCATTAAAAGGGGTTGCCAAGCTTCCAAAAAACTACGAGTTTCCTGAAATCTCAGCAAACATTTTTTCACCCAATCTTGATGATACTTGCAGGTAATGATCAGTACAGCAAACCCACTTGGCTCACCAAATTTCGTTCTTCTAGGTTAAACCGTTCCATTGCAGTAACCGTTTTCATGTTTAGGTTTCACTCTGTTTTCTCCTATATGGATACATGTAGTTGGAACTCTAAATCAAACACGGTTTGTGCTAGCTCTTTGAAACTTGGCACAATAATGTAGTTCCACGTTCTATAGCTATGGTTTGTGTGCTATTGAAGTAGCCCCAAGCAGAGACTGACGAGAATCCCTTTCATTGAAAGGGGTTGCCAAGCTTGCAAAAACTACGAGTTTCCTGAAATCTCAGCAAACATTTTTTCACACAATCTTGATGATAATTGCAGGTAGTGATCAGTACACGAATCTCACTTGGCTCACTAAATTTCCTTTCTTCTAGGTTAAACCGTTCCTTTGCAGTAACCGTTTTCATGTTTAGGTTTCACTCTGTTTTCTCCTATAGGATACATGTGGTTGGAACTCTAAATCAAACACGGTTTGGGCTAGCTCTTTGAAACTTGGCACAATAATGTAGTTCCACGTTCTATAGCTATGGTTTGTGTGCTATTGAAGTAGCCCCAAGCAGAGACTGACGAGAATCCCTTTCATTGAAATGGATTGCAAAGCATCTAAAAAACTGCGAGTTTCCTGAAATCTCAGCAAATATTTTTTCACCCAATATTGATGATACTTCCATTTAATGATCAGTACACCAAATCCAATTGACTCACCAAATTTCGTTCTTCTAGGTTAAACCGTTCCTTTGCAGTAACCGTTTTCATGTTTAGGTTTCACTCTGTTTTCTCCTATATGGATACATGTAGTTGGAACGCTAAATCAAACACGGTTTGTGCTAGCTCTTTGAAACTTGGCACAATAATGTAGTTCCAAGTTCTATCGCTATGGTTTGTGTGCTATTGAAGTAGCCCAAGCAGAGACTGACGAGAATCCCCTTTCATTGAAAGGGGTTGCCAAGCTTCCAAAAAACTACGAGTTTCCTGAAATCTCAGCAAACATTTTTTCACCCAATCTTGATGATACTTCCATTTAATTATCAGTACACCAATCCCACTTGGCTCACAAATTTCGTTCTTCTAGGTTAAACCGTTCCTTTGCAGTAACCGTTTTCATGTTTAGGTTTCACTCTGTTTTCCTCCTATATGGATACATGTAGTTGGAACTCTAAATCAAACACGGTTTGTGCTAGCTCTTTGAAACTTGGCACCATAATGTAGTTCCAAGTTCTATCGCTATGGTTTGTGTGCTATTGAAGTAGCCCCAAGCAGACACTGACGAGAATCCCTTTCATAGAAAGGGATTGCCAGGCATCCAAAAACTACGAGTTTCCTGAAATCTCAGGAAACATTTTTTCACCCAATCTTGATGATACTGCAGGTAGTGATCAGTACACGAATCTCACTTGGCTAACTAAATTTCGTTCTTCTAGGTTAAACCGTTCCTTTGCAGTAACCGTTTTCATGTTTAGGTTTCACTCTGTTTTCTCCTATATGGATACATGTAGTTGGAACTCTAAATCAAACACGGTTTGTGCTAGCTGCTTGCACAATAATGTAGTTACAAGTTCTATCACTATGGTTTGTGTGCTATTGAAGTAGCCCCAAGCAGAGACTGACGAGAATCACTTTCATTGAAAGGGGTTGCCAGGCTTCCAAAAAACTGCGAGTTTCCTGAAATCTCAGCAAACATTTTTTCACCCAGTCTTGATGATATTTCCATTTAATGATCAGTACACCAATCCCACTTGGCTCACCAAATTTCGTTCTTCTAGGTTAAACCGTTCCTTTGCAGTAACCGTTTTCATGTTTAGGTTTCACTCTGTTTTCTCCTATATGGATACATGTAGTTGGAAGTCTAAATCAAACACGGTTTGTGCTAGCTCTTTGAAACTTGGCACAATAACTGTAGTTCCAAGTTCTATCGCTATGGTTTGTGTGCTACTGAAGTAGCCCCAAGCAGAGACTGACGAGAATCCCTTTCATTGAAAGGGGTTGCCAAGCTTCCAAAAAAAACTACGAGTTTCCTGAAATCTCAGCAAACATTTTTTTCACCCAATCTTGATGATACTTGCAGGTAGTGATCAGTACAGCAAGCCCACTTGGCTCACCAAATTTCGTTCTTCTAGGTTAAACCGTTAATTTGCAGTAACCGTTTTCATGTTTAGGTTTCACTCTGTTTTCTCCTATATGGATACATTTAGTTGGAACACTAAATCAAACACGGTTGTGCTAGCTCTTTGAAACTTGGCACAATAATGAAGTTTCACGATCTGTCGCTATGGTTTGTGTCCTATTGAAGTAGCCCCAAACAGAGACTGATGAGAATCCCTTTGATTGAAAGCGGTTGCCAAGCTTCCAAAATCTACGAGTTTCCTGAAATCTCAGCAAACATTTTTTCACCTAATCTGGATGATACTTGCAGGGAATGATCAGTACAGCAAGCCACTTGGGTCAAAAAATTTCGTTCTCTAGGTTAAAACCTTCCTTTGCAGTAACCTTTTTCATGTTTAAGTTTCACTCTGTTTTCTCCTATATGGATACATGTAGTTGGAACTCTAAATCAAACACGGTTTGTGCTAGCTGTTTGAAACTTGGCACAATAATGTAGTTCCAAGTTCTATCGCTATGGTTTGTGTCCTATTGAAGTAGCCCAAGCAGAGACTGACGAGAATCACTTCATAAAAAGGGGTTACCAAGCTTCAAAAAACTACGAGTTTCCTGAAATCTCAGCAAACATTTTTTCACCCAATCTTGATGATACTTGCAGGTAATGATCAGTACAGCAAACCCACTTGGCTCACCAAATTTCGTTCTTCTAGGTTAAACCGTTCCTTTGCAGTAACCGTTTCATGTTTTAGGTTTCACTCTGTTTTCTCCTATATGGATACATATAGTTGGAACGTTAAATCAACACGGTTTGTGCTAGCTCTTTGAAACTTGGCACAATAATGTAGTTCGAAAGTTCTTTCGCTATGGTTTGTGTCCTATTGAAGTAGCCCCAAGCAGAGACTGACGAGAATCCCTTCCATTGAAAGGGGATGCCAAGATTCCAAAAAACTACGAGATTCCTGAAATCACAGCAAACATTTTTTCACGCAATCTTGATGATACTTCCATTTAAAATCAGCCCACCAATCCCCCTTGTCTCACCAAATTTCGTTCTTCTAGGTTAAACCCTTCCTTTGCAGTATCCATATTCATGTTTAGGTTTCACTCTGTTTCTCCTTTGTGGATACATGTAGTTGGAACTCTAAATCAAACACGGTTTGTGCTAGCTCTTTGAAACTTGGCACAATAATGTAGTTCCATGTTCTATCGCTATGGTTTGTGTCTATTGAAGTAGCCCCAAGCAGAGACTGATGAGAATCACTTTCATTGATAGGGTTGCCAAGCTTCCAAAAAACTACGAGTTTCCAGAAATCTTCAGCAAACATTTTTTTCACCCAATCTTGATGATACTTCCATTTAATAATCAGCCCACGAATCCCACTTGGCTCACCAAATTTCTTTCTTCTAGGTTAAACCGTTCCTTTGCAGTAACATTTTTCAAGTTTAGGTTTTACTCTGTCTTCTCCTATATGGATACATGTAGTTGGAACTCGAAATCAAACACGGTTTGTGCTAGTTCTTTGAAAATTGGCACAATAATGTAGTTCCAAGTTCTGTCGCTATGGTTTGTGTACTATTGAAGTAGCCCCAAGCAGAGACTGACGAGAATCACTTTCATTGAAAGGGGTTGCCAAGCTTCCAAAAATCTACGAGTTTCCTGAAATCTTAGCAAACATTTTTTCCCCCAATCTTGATGATACTTGCAGGTAATGATCAGTACAGCAAGCCCATTTTGCTCACCAAATTACAGTTCTTCTAGGTTAAACCGTCTCTTTGCATAATACCGTTTACATGTTTAGGTTTCACTCTCTTTTCTCCTATATGGATACATGTAGTTGGAACTCTAAATCAAACACGGTTTGTGCTCATTCTTTGAAAATTGGCACAATAATGTAGTTCCAAGTTCTGTCGCTATGGTTTGTGTCCTATTGAAGTAGCCCCAAGCAGAGACTGACTAGAATCACTTTCATTGAAATGGGTTGCCAAGCTTCCAAAAACTACGAGTTTCCTGAAATCTCAGCAAACACTTTTTCACCCAACTTGATGATACTACAGGTAATGATCAGTACAGCAAGCCCACTTGGTTCACCATATTTCGTTCTTCTAGGTAAAACCGTTCCTTTGCAGTAACCGTTTTCATGTTTAGGTTTCACTCTGTTTTCTCCTATATGATACATGTATCTGGAACGCTAAATCAAACACGGTTTGTGCTAGCTCTTTGAAACTTGGCAAAATAATGTAGTTCCAAGTTCCATCGCTACGGTTTGTGTCCTATTGAAGTCGCCCCAAGCAGAGACTGACGAGATTCATTTTCATAAAAAGGGGTTGCCAAGCTTCCAAAAACTACGAGTTTCCTGAAATCTCAGCAAACACTTTTCACCCAATCTTGATGATACTTGCAGGTAATGATCAGTACACGAATCCCACTTGGCTCACCAAATTTCGTTCTTCTAGGTTAAACCGTTCCTTTGCAGTAACCGTTTTCAGGTTTAGGTTTCACTCTGTTTTCTCCAATATGGATACATGTAGTTGGAACTCTAAATCAAACACGGTTTGTGCTAGCTCTTTGAAACTTGGCACAATAATGTAGTTCCAAGTTCTGTCGATATGGATTGTGTCATATTGAAGTAGCCCCAAGCAGAGACGGACGAGAATCACTTTTATTGAAAGGGGTTGCAAGCTTCCAAAAAACTACGAGTTTCCTGAAATCTCAGCAAACACTTTTTCACCCAATCTTGATGATGATTCCATTTAATGATCAGTACACCAATCCCACTTGGCTCACCAAATTTCGTTCTTCTAGGTTATACCGTTCCTTTGCAGTAACCGTTTTCATGTTTAGGTTTCACTCTGTTTTCTCCATAATGGGTACATTTAGTTGGAACACTAAATCAAACACGGTTTGTGCTAGCGCTTTGAAACTTGGCAAAATTATGTAGTTCCAAGTTTTATCGCTATGGTTTGTGTCCTATTGAAGTAGCCCCAAGCAGAGACTTACGAGAATCATTTTCATTGAAATTGGTTGCCAAGCTTCCAAAAAACTACGAGTTTCCTGAAATCTCAGCAAACATTTTTTACCCCAAACTTGATGATACTTGCAGGTAATGACAGCAAGCCCACTTGGCTCACCAAATTTCGTTCTTCTAGGTTAAAACCGTTCCTTTGCAGTAACCGTTTTCATGTTTAGGTTTCACTCTGTTTTCTCCTATATGGATACATGTAGTTGGAACGCTAAATCAAACACGGTTTGTGCTAGCTCTTTGAAACTTGGCACAATAATGTACTTCCAAGATCTGTCGCTATTGTTTGTGTCCTATTGAAGTAGCCCCAAGCAGAGACTGATGAGAATCCCTTTCATTGAAAGGGGTTGCCAAGCTTCCAAAAAACTACGAGTTTCCTGAAATCTCAGCAAACATTTTTTCACCTAATCTTGATGATACTTGCAGGGAATGATCAGTACAGCAAGCCCACTGGGCTCAAAAAATTTCGTTCTCTAGGTTAAAACCTTCCTTTGCAGTAACCGTTTTCATGTTTAGGTTTCACTCTGTTTTCTCCTATATGGATACATGTAGTTGGAACTCTAAATCAAACACGGTTTGTGCTAGCTCTTTGAAACTTGGCACAATAACGTAGTTCCAAGTTCTATCGCTATGGTTTGTGTGCTACTGAAGTAGCCCCAAGCAGAGACTGACGAGAATCCCTTTCATTGAAAGGGGTTGCCAAGCTTCCAAAAAACTACGAGTTTCCTGAAATCTCAGCAAACATTTTTTCACCCAATCTTGATGATACTTCCATTTAATGATCAGTACACCAATCCCACTTGGCTCACCAAATTTCGTTCTTCTAGGTTAAACCGTTCCTTTGCAGTAACCGTTTTCATGTTTAGGTTTCACTCTGTTTTCTCCTATATGGATACATGTAGTTGGAACTCTAAATCAAACACGGTTTGTGCTAGCTCTTTGAAACTTGGCACAATAATGTAGTTCCAAGTTCTGTCCCTACGGTTTGTGTCCCATTGAAGTAGCCTGAAGCAGAGACTGACGAGAATCACTTTCATTGAAAGGGGTTGCCAAGCTTCCAAAAAACTACGGGTTTCCTGAAATCTCAGCAAACATTTTTTCACCCAATATTGATGATACTTCCATTTAATGATCAGTACACAAGCCCACTTGGATCACCAAATTTCGTTCTTCTAGGTTAAACCGTTCCTTTGCAGGAACCGTTTTCATGTTTTGGTTTCACTCTGTTTTCTCCTATATGGATACATGTAGTTGGAACGCTAAATCAAACACGGTTTGTGCTAGCTCTTTGAAACTTGGCACAATAATGTAGTTCCAAGTTCTATCGCTATGGTTTGTGTGCTATTGAAGTAGCCCCAAGCAGAGACTGACGAGAATCCCTTTCATTGAAAGGGGTTGCCAAGCTTGCAAAAAACTACGAGTTTCCTGAAATCTCAGCAAACATTTTTTCACCCAATCTTGATGATACTTCCATTTAATGATCAGTACACCAATCCCACTTGGCTCACCAAATTTCGTTCTTCTAGGTTAAACCGTTCCTTTGCAGTAACCGTTTTCATGTTTAGGTTTCACTGTTTTCTCCTATATGGATACATGTAGTTGGAACTCTAAATCAAACACGGTTTATACTAGCTCTTTGAAACTTGGCACAATAATGTAGTTCCAAGTTCTATCACTATGGTTTTTGTCCTATTGAAGTAGCCCCAAGCAGAGACTGACGAGAATCACTTTCATTGAAAGGGGTTGCCAAGCTTCCAAAAAACTACGAGTTTCCTGAAATCTCAGCAAACATTTTTTCACCCAATCTTGATGATACTTGCAGGTAGTCATCAGTACAGCAAGCCCACTTGGCTCACCAAATTTCGTTCTTCTAGGTTAAACCGTTAATTTGCAGTAACCGTTTTCATGTTTAGGTTTCACTCTGTTTTCTCCATAATGGGTACATTTAGTTGCAACACTAAATCAAACACGGTTTGTGCTAGCGCTTTGAAACTTGGCAAAATAATGTAGTTCCAAGTTTTATCGCTATGGTTTGTGTCCTATTGAAGTAGCCCCAAGCAGAGACTTACGAGAATCATTTTCAATGAAATTGGTTGCCAAGCTTCCAAAAAACTACGAGTTTCCTGAAATCTCAGCAAACATTTTTTCACCCAACCTTGATGATACTTGCAGGTAATGATCAGTACAGCAAGCCCTCTTGGCTCACCAAATTTCGTTCTTCTAGGTTAAACCGTTCCTTTGCAGTAGCCGTTTTCATGTTTAGGTTTCACTCTGTTTTCTCCTATATGGATACATGTAGTTGGAACGCTAAATCAAACACGGTTTGTGCTAGCTCTTTGAAACTTGGCACAATAATGTACTTCCAAGATCTGTCGCTATTGTTTGTGTCCTATTGAAGTAGCCCCAAGCAGAGACTGATGAGAATCCCTTTCATTGAAAGGGGTTGCCAAGCTTCCAAAAAACTACGAGTTTCCTGAAATCTCAGCAAACATTTTTTCACCCAATCTTGATGATACTTGCAGGGAATGATCAGTACAGCAAGCCCACTGGGCTCAAAGAATTTCGTTCTCTAGATTAAAACCTTCCTTTGCAGTAACCGTTTTCATGTTTAGGTTTCACTCTGTTTTCTCCTATATGGATACATGTAGTTGGAACTCTAAATCCAACATGGTTTGTGCTAGCTGTTTGAAACTGGCACAATAATGTAGTTCCAAGTTCTATCGCTATGGTTTGTGTGCTATTGAAGTAGCCCCAAGCAGAGACTGACGAGAATCCCTTTCATTGAAAGGGGTTGCCAAGCTTCAAAAAACTACGAGTTTCCTGAAATCTCAGCAAACATTTTTTCACCCAATCTTGATGATACTTGCAGGTAGTGATCAGTACACGAATCTCACTTGGCTCACTAAATTTCGTTCTTCTAGGTTTAACCGTTCCTTTGCAGTAACCGTTTTCATGTTTAGGTTTCACTCTGTTTTCTCCAATATGGATACATGTAGTTGGAAATCTAAATCAAACACGGTTTGTGCTAGTTCTTTGAAATTTGGCACAATAATGTAGTTCCAAGTTCTATCGCTCTGGTTTGTGTGCGATTGAAGTAGCCCCAAGCAGAGACTGACGAGAATCCCTTTCATAGAAAGGGTTTGAAAGGCTTCCAAAAAACTGCGAGTTTCCTGAAATCTCAGCAAACATTTTTTCACCCAATCTTGATAATGCTTGCAGGTAGTGATCAGTAAACCAATCCCACTTGGCTCACCAAATTTCGTTCTTCTAGGTTAAACCGTTCCTTTGCAGTAACCGTTTTCATGTTTAGGTTTCACTCTGTTTTCTCCTATATGGATACATGTAGTTGGAACTCTAAATCAAACACGGTTTGTACTAGCTCTTTGAAACTTGGCACAATAATGTAGTTCCAAGTTCTATCGCTATGGTTTGTGTGCTATTGAAGTAGCCCAAAGCAGAGACTGACGAGAATCCCTTTCATTGAAAGGGGTTGCCAAGCTTCCAAAAAACTACGAGTTTCCTGAAATCTCAGCAAACATTTTTTCACCCAATCTTGATGATACTTCCATTTAATGATCAGTACACCAATCCCACTTGGCTCACCAGATTTCATTCTTCTAGGTTAAACCGTTCCTTTCCAGTAACCGTTTTCATGTTTAGGTTTCACTCTGTTTTCTCCTATATGGATACATGTAGTTGGAAATCTAAATCAAACACGGTTTGTGCTAGTTCTTTGAAACTTGGCACAATAATGTAGTTCCAAGTTCTATCGCTATGGTTTGTGTGCTATTGAAGTAGGCCCAAGCAGAGACTGACGAGAATCCCTTTCATAGAAAGGGGTTGAAAGGCTTCCAAAAAACTGCGAGTTTCCTGAAATCTCAGCAAACATTTTTTCACACAATCTTGATGATACTTCCATTTAATGATCAGTACACCAATCCCACTTGGCTCACCAAATTTCGTTCTTCTAGGTTAAACCGTTCCTTTGCAATAACCGTTTTCATGTTTAGGTTTCACTCTGTTTTCTCCTATATGGATACATGTAGTTGGAACTCTAAATCAAGCACGGTTTGTACTAGCTCTTTGAAACTTGGCACAATAATGTAGTTCCAAGTTCTATCGCTATGGTTTGTGTGCTATTGAAGTAGCCCCAAGCAGAGACTGACGAGAATCCCTTTCATTGAAAGGGGTTGCCAAGCTTCCAAAAAACTACGAGTTTCCTGAAATCTCAGCAAATATTTTTTCACACAATCTTGATGATACTTCCATTTAATGATCAGTACACCAATCCCACTTGGCTGACCAGATTTCATTCTTCTAGGTTAAACCGTTCCTTTCCAATAACCGTTTTCATGTTTAGGTTTCACTCTGTTTTCTCCTATATGGATACATGTAGTTGGAACTCTAAATCAAACACGGTTTGTGCTAGTTCTTTGAAATTTGGCACAATAATGTAGTTCCAAGTTCTATCGCTATGGTTTGTGTGCTATTGAAGTAGCCCCAAGCAGAGACTGACGAGAATCCCTTTCATTGAAAGGGGTTGCCAAGCTTCAAAAAACTACGAGTTTTCTGAAATCTCTGCAAACCTATTTTCACCCAATCTTGATGATACTTGCAGGTAGTGATCAGTACACGAATCTCAATTGGCTCACTAAATTTCGTTCTTCTAGGTTAAACCGTTCCTTTGCAGTAACCGTTTTCATGTTTAGGTTTCACTCTGTTTTCTCCAATATGGATACATGTAGTTGGAAATCTAAATCAAACACGGTTTGTGCTAGTTCTTTGAAATTTGGCCCAATAATGTAGTTCCAAGTTCTATTGCTATGGTTTGTGTGCGATTGAAGTAGCCCCAAGCAGAGACGGACGAGAATCCCTTTCATAGAAAGGGGTTGAAAGGCTTCCAAAAAACTGCGAGTTTCCTGAAATCTCAGCAAACATTTTTTCACCCAATCTTGATAATGCTTGCAGGTAGTGATCAGTAAACCAATCCCACTTGGCTCACCAAATTTCGTTCTTCTAGGTTAAACCGTTCCTTTGCAATAACCGTTTTCATGTTTAGGTTTCACTCTGTTTTCTCCTATATGGATACATGTAGTTGGAACTCTAAATCAAAAACGGTTTGTACTAGCTCTTTGAAACTTGGCACAATAATGTAGTTCCAAGTTCTATCGCTATGGTTTGTGTGCTATTGAAGTAGCCCCAAGCAGAGACTGACGAGAATCCCTTTCATTGAAAGGGGTTGCCAAGCTTCCAAAAAACTACGAGTTTCCTGAAATCTCAGCAAACAATTTTTCACCCAATCTTGATGATACTTCCATTTAATGATCAGTACACCAATCCCACTTGGCTCACCAGATTTCATTCTTCTAGGTTAAACCGTTCCTTTCCAGTAACCGTTTTCATGTTTAGGTTTCACTCTGTTTTCTCCTATATGGATACATGTAGTTGGAACTCTAAATCAAACACGGTTTGTGCTAGCTCTTTGAAACTTTGCACAATAATGTAGTTCCAAGTTCTATCGCTATGGTTTGTGTGCTATTGAAGTAGCCCCAAGCAGAGACTGACGAGAATCCCTTTCATTGAAAGGGGTTGCCAATCTTCAAAAAACTACGAGTTTTCTGAAATCTCAGCAAACCTATTTTCACCCAATCTTGATGATACTTGCAGGTAGTGATCAGTACACGAATCTCAATTGGCTCACTAAATTTCGTTCTTCTAGGTTAAACCGTTCCTTTGCAGTAACCGTTTTCATGTTTAGGTTTCACTCTGTTTTCTCCAATATGGATACATGTAGTTGGAAATCTAAATCAAACACGGTTTGTGCTAGTTCTTTGAAATTTGGCACAATAATGTAGTTCCAAGTTCTATTGCTATGGTTTGTGTGCGATTGAAGTAGCCCCAAGCAGAGACGGACGAGAATCCCTTTCATAGAAAGGGGTTGAAAGGCTTCCAAAAAACTGCGAGTTTCCTGAAATCTCAGCAAACATTTTTTCACCCAATCTTGATAATGCTTGCAGGTAGTGATCAGTAAACCAATCCCACTTGGCTCACCAAATTTCGTTCTTCTAGGTTAAACCGTTCCTTTGCAATAACCGTTTTTATGTTTAGGTTTCACTCTGTTTTCTCCTATATGGATACATGTAGTTGGAACTCTAAATCAAACACGGTTTGTGCTAGGTCTTTGAAACTTGGCACAATAATGTAGTTCCAAGTTCTATCGCTATGGTTTGTGTGCTATTGAAGTAGCCCCAAGCAGAGACTGACGAGAATCCCTTTCATTGAAAGGGGTTGCCAAACTTCCAAAAAACTACGAGTTTCCTGAAATCTCAGCAAACAATTTTTCACCCAATCTTGATGATACTTCCATTTAATGATCAGTACACCAATCCCACTTGGCTCACCAGATTTCATTCTTCTAGGTTAAACCGTTCCTTTCCAGTAACCGTTTTCATGTTTAGGTTTCACTCTGTTTTCTCCTATATGGATACATGTAGTTGGAACTCTAAATCAAACACGGTTTGTGCTAGCTCTTTGAAACTTGGCACAATAATGTAGTTCCAAGTTCTATCGCTATGGTTTGTGTGCTATTGAAGTAGCCCCAAGCAGAGACTGACGAGAATCCCTTTCATAGAAAGTGGTTGCCAAGCTTCCAAAAAACTACGAGTTTCCTGAAATCTCAGCAAACATTTTTTCACCCAATCTTGATGATACTTGCAGGTAGTGATCAGTACACGAATCTCACTTGGCTCACCAAATTTCGTTCTTCTAGGTTAAACCGTTCCTTTGCAGTAACCGTTTTCGTGTTTAGGTTTCACTCTGTTTTCTCCTATATGGATACATGTAGTTGGAACTCTAAATCAAACACGGTTTGTGCTAGCTCTTTGAAACTTGGCACAATAATGTAGTTCCAAGTTCTATCGCTATGGTTTGTGTGCTATTGAAGTAGCCCCAAGCAGAGATTGACGCAAATCCCTTACATAGAAAGGGGTTGAAAGGCTTCCAAAAAACTGCGAGTTTCCTGAAATCTCAGCAAACATTTTTTCACCCAATCTTGATAAAACTTGCAGGTAGTGATCAGTAAACCAATCCCACTTGGCTCACCAAATTTCGTTCTTCTAGGTTAAACCATTCGTTTCCAGTAACCGTTTTCATGTTTAGGTTTCACTCTGTTTTCTCCTATATGGATACATGTATTTGGAACTCTAAATCAAACACAGTTTGTACTAGCTCTTTGAAACTTGGCACAATAATGTAGTTCCAAGTTCTATCGCTATGGTTTGTGTGCTATTGAAGTAGCCCCAAGCAGAGACTGACGAGAATCCCTTTCATTGAAAGGGGTTGGAAAGCTTCCAAAAAACTACGAGTTTCCTGAAATCTCAGCAAACATTTTTTCACCCAATCTTGATGATAGTTCCATTTAATGATCAGTACACCAATCCCACTTGGCTCACCAAATTTCGTTCTTCTAGGTTAAACCGTTCCTTTGCAGTAACCGTTTTCATGTTTAGGTTTCACTCTGTTTTCTCCTATATGGATACATGTAGTTGGAACTCTAAATCAAACACGGTTTGTACTAGCTCTTGGAAACTTGGCACAATAATGTAGTACCAAGTTCTATCGCAATGGTTTGTGTGCTATTGAAGTAGCCCCAAGCAGATACTGACGAGAATCCCTTACATAGAAAGGGGTTGAAAGGCTTCCAAAAAACTGCGAGTTTCCTGAAATCTCAGCAAACATTTTTTCACCCAATCTTGATAATACTTCCAGGTAGTGATCAGTAAACCAATCCCACTTGGCTCACCCAATTTCGTTCTTCTAGGTTAAACCGTTCCTTTGCAATAACCGTTTTCATGTTTAGGTTTCACTCTGTTTTCTCCTATATGGATACATGTAGTTGGAACTCTAAATCCAACATGGTTTGTGCTAGCTCTTTGAAACTGGCACAATAATGTAGTTCCAAGTTCTATAGCTATGGTTTGTGTGCTATTGAAGTAGCCCCAAGCAGAGACTGACGAGAATCCCTTTCATTGAAAGGGGTTGCCAAGCTTCAAAAAACTACGAGTTTCCTGAAATCTCAGCAAATATTTTTTCACCCAATCTTGATGATACTTGCAGGTAGTGATCAGTACACGAATCTCACTTGGCTCACTAAATTTCGTTCTTCTAGGTTAAACCGTTCCTTTGCAGTAACCGTTTTCATGTTTTGGTTTCACTCTGTTTTCTCCAATATGGATACATGTAGTTGGAAATCTAAATCAAACACGCTTTGTGCTAGTTCTTTGAAACTTGGCACAATAATGTAGTTCCAAGTTCTATCGCTATGGTTTGTGTGCGATTGAAGTAGCCCCAAGCAGAGACGGACGAGAATCCCTTTCATAGAAAGGTGTTGAAAGGCTTCCAAAAAACTGCGAGTTTCCTGAAATCTCAGAAAACATTTTTTCACCCAATCTTGATAATGCTTGCAGGTAGTGATCAGTACACCAATCCCACTTGGCTCACCAAATTTCGTTCTTCTAGGTTAAACCGTTCCTTTGCAATAACCGTTTTCATGTTTAGGTTTCACTCTGTTTTCTCCTATATGGATACATGTAGTTGGAACTCTAAATCAAACACGGTTTGTACTAGCTCTTTGAAACTTGGCACAATAATGTAGTTCCAAGTTCTATCGCTATGGTTTGTGTGCTATTGAAGTAGCCCCAAGCAGAGACTGACGAGAATCCCTTTCATTGAAAGGGGTTGCCAAGTTTCCAAAAAACTACGAGTTTCCTGAAATCTCAGCAAACATTTTTTCACCCAATCTTGATGATACTTGCAGGTAGTGATCAGTACACGAATCTCACTTGGCTCACTAAATTTCGTTCTTCTAGGTTAAACCGTTCCTTTGCAGTAACCGTTTTCATGTTTAGGTTTCACTCTGTTTTCTCCAATATGGATACATGTAGTTGGAAATCTAAATCAAACACGGTTTGTGCTAATTCTTTGAAATTTGGCACAATAATGTAGTTCCAAGTTCTATCGCTATGGTTTGTGTGCTATTGAAGTAGCCCCAAGCAGAGACTGACGAGAATCCCTTTCATAGAAAGGGGTTGAAAGGCTTCCAAAAACTGCGAGTTTCCTGAAATCTCAGCAAACATTTTTCACCCAATCTTGATAATGCTTGCAGGTAGTAATCAGTAAACCAATCCCACTTGGCTCACCAAATTTCGTTCTTCTAGGTTAAAACCGTTCCTTTGCAATAACCGTTTTCATGTTTAGGTTTCACTTCTGTTTTCTCCAATA
Organism: Urocitellus parryii; assembly: GCF_045843805.1. Lineage (NCBI taxonomy): Eukaryota > Metazoa > Chordata > Mammalia > Rodentia > Sciuridae > Urocitellus > Urocitellus parryii. The sequence continues at coordinate 12,774 of NW_027551905.1, read as the reverse complement.
TGGATACATGTAGTTGGAACTCTAAATCAAACACGGTTTGTACTAGCTCTTTGAAACTTGGCACAATTATGTAGTTCCAAGTTCTATCGCTATGGTTTTTGTGCTATTGAAGTAGCCCCAAGCAGAGACTGACGAGAATCCCTTTCATTGAAAGGGGTTGCCAAGCTTCCAAAAAACTACGAGTTTCCTGAAATCTCAGGAAACATTTTTTCACCCAATCTTGATGATACTTGCAGGTAGTGATCAGTACACGAATCTCACTTGGCTCACTAAATTTCGTTCTTCTTGGTTAAACCGTTTCCTTTGCAGTAACCGTTTTCATGTTTAGGTTTCACTCTGTTTTCTCTATATGGATACATGTAGTTGGAAATCTAAATCAAACACGGTTTGTGCTAGTTCTTTGAAATTTGGCACAATAATGTAGTTCCAAGTTCTATCGCTATGGTTTGTGTGCTATTGAAGTAGCCCCAAGCAGAGACTGACGAGAATCCCTTTCATTGAAAGGGGTTGCCAAGCTTCAAAAAACTACGAGTTTTCTGAAATCTCTGCAAACCTATTTTCACCCAATCTTGATGATACTTGCAGGTAGTGATCAGTACACGAATCTCAATTGGCTCACTAAATTTCGTTCTTCTAGGTTAAACCGTTCCTTTGCAGTAACCGTTTTCATGTTTAGGTTTCACTCTGTTTTCTCCAATATGGATACATGTAGTTGGAAATCTAAATCAAACACGGTTTGTGCTAGTTCTTTGAAATTTGGCCCAATAATGTAGTTCCAAGTTCTATTGCTATGGTTTGTGTGCGATTGAAGTAGCCCCAGCAGAGACGGACGAGAATCCCTTTCATAGAAAGGGGTTGAAAGGCTTCCAAAAAACTGCGAGTTCCTGAAATCTCAGCAAACATTTTTTCACCCAATCTTGATAATGCTTGCAGGTAGTGATCAGTAAACCAATCCCACTTGGCTCACCAAATTTCGTTCTTCTAGGTTAAACCGTTCCTTTGCAATAACCGTTTTCATGTTTAGGTTTCACTCTGTTTTCTCCTATATGGATACATGTAGTTGGAACTCTAAATCAAAAACGGTTTGTACTAGCTCTTTGAAACTTGGCACAATAATGTAGTTCCAAGTTCTATCGCTATGGTTTGTGTGCTATTGAAGTAGCCCCAAGCAGAGACTGACGAGAATCCCTTTCATTGAAAGGGGTTGCCAAGCTTCCAAAAAACTACGAGTTTCCTGAAATCTCAGCAAACAATTTTTCACCCAATCTTGATGATACTTCCCATTTAATGATCAGTACACCAATCCCACTTGGCTCACCAGATTTCATTCTTCTAGGTTAAACCGTTCCTTTCCAGTAACCGTTTTCATGTTTAGGTTTCACTCTGTTTTCTCCTATATGGATACATGTAGTTGGAACTCTAAATCAAACACGGTTGTGCTAGCTCTTTGAAACTTTGCACAATAATGTAGTTCCAAGTTCTATCGCTATGGTTTGTGTGCTATTGAAGTAGCCCCAAGCAGAGACTGAACGAGAATCCCTTTCATTGAAAGGGGTTGCCAATCTTCAAAAAACTAACGAGTTTTCTGAAATCTCAGCCAAACCTATTTTCACCCAATCTTGATGATACTTGCAGGTAGTGATCAGTACACGAATCTCAATTGGCTCACTAAATTTCGTTCTTCTAGGTTAAACCGTTCCTTTGCAGTAACCGTTTTCATGTTTAGGTTTCACTCTGTTTTCTCCAATATGGATACATGTAGTTGGAAATCTAAATCAAACACGGTTTGTGCTAGTTCTTTGAAATTTGCACAATAATGTAGTTCCAAGTTCTATTGCTATGGTTTGTGTGCGATTGAAGTAGCCCCAAGCAGAGACGGACGAGAATCCCTTTCATAGAAAGGGGTTGAAAGGCTTCCAAAAAACTGCGAGTTTCCTGAAATCTCAGCAAACATTTTTTCACCCAATCTTGATAATGCTTGCAGGTAGTGATCAGTAAACCAATCCCACTTGGCTCACCAAATTTCGTTCTTCTAGGTTAAACCGTTCCTTTGCAATAACCGTTTTTATGTTTAGGTTTCACTCTGTTTTCTCCTATATGGATACATGTAGTTGGAACTCTAAATCAAACACGGTTTGTGCTAGGTCTTTGAAACTTGGCACAATAATGTAGTTCCAAGTTCTATCGCTATGGTTTGTGTGCTATTGAAGTAGCCCCAAGCAGAGACTGACGAGAATCCCTTTCATTGAAGGGGTTGCCAAACTTCCAAAAAACTACGAGTTTCCTGAAATCTCAGCAAACAATTTTTCACCCAATCTTGATGATACTTCCATTTAATGATCAGTACACCAATCCCACTTGGCTCACCAGATTTCATTCTTCTAGGTTAAACCGTTCCTTTCCAGTAACCGTTTTCATGTTTAGGTTTCACTCTGTTTTCTCCTATATGGATACATGTAGTTGGAACTCTAAATCAAACACGGTTGTGCTAGCTCTTTGAACTTGGCACAATAATGTAGTTCCAAGTTCTATCGCTATGTTTGTGTGCTATTGAAGTAGCCCCAAGCAGAGACTGACGAGAATCCCTTTCATAGAAAGTGGTTGCCAAGCTTCCAAAAACTACGAGTTTCCTGAAATCTCAGCAAACATTTTTTCACCCAATCTTGATGATACTTGCAGGTAGTGATCAGTACACGAATCTCACTTGGCTCACCAAATTTCGTTCTTCTAGGTTAAACCGTTCCTTTGCAGTAACCGTTTTCGTGTTTAGGTTTCACTCTGTTTTCTCCTATATGGATACATGTAGTTGGAACTCTAAATCAAACACGGTTTGTGCTAGCTCTTTGAAACTTGGCACAATAATGTAGTTCCAGTTCTATCGCTATGGTTTGTGTGCTATTGAAGTAGCCCCAAGCAGAGATTGACGCAAATCCCTTACATAGAAAGGGGTTGAAAGGCTTCCAAAAAACTGCGAGTTTCCTGAAATCTCAGCAAACATTTTTTCACCCAATCTTGATAAAACTTGCAGGTAGTGATCAGTAAACCAATCCCACTTGGCTCACCAAATTTCGTTCTTCTAGGTTAAACCATTCGTTTCCAGTAACCGTTTTCATGTTTAGGTTTCACTCTGTTTTCTCCTATATGGATACATGTATTTGGAACTCTAAATCAAACACAGTTTGTACTAGCTCTTTGAAACTTGGCACAATAATGTAGTTCCAAGTTCTATCGCTATGGTTTGTGTGCTATTGAAGTAGCCCCAAGCAGAGACTGACGAGAATCCCTTTCATTGAAAGGGGTTGGAAAGCTTCCAAAAAACTACGAGTTTCCTGAAATCTCAGCAAACATTTTTTCACCCAATCTTGATGATAGTTCCATTTAATGATCAGTACACCAATCCCACTTGGCTCACCAAATTTCGTTCTTCTAGGTTAAACCGTTCCTTTGCAGTAACCGTTTTCATGTTTAGGTTTCACTCTGTTTTCTCCTATATGGATACATGTAGTTGGAACTCTAAATCAAACACGGTTTGTACTAGCTCTTGGAAACTTGGCACAATAATGTAGTACCAAGTTCTATCGCAATGGTTTGTGTGCTATTGAAGTAGCCCAAGCAGATACTGACGAGAATCCCTTACATAGAAAGGGGTTGAAAGGCTTCCAAAAAACTGCGAGTTTCCTGGAAATCTCAGCAAACATTTTTTCACCCAATCTTGATAATACTTCCAGGTAGTGATCAGTAAACCAATCCCACTTGGCTCACCCAATTTCGTTCTTCTAGGTTAAACCGTTCCTTTGCAATAACCGTTTTCATGTTTAGGTTTCACTCTGTTTTCTCCTATATGGATACATGTAGTTGGAACTCTAAATCCAACATGGTTTGTGCTAGCTCTTTGAAACTGGCACAATAATGTAGTTCCAAGTTCTATAGCTATGGTTTGTGTGCTATTGAAGTAGCCCCAAGCAGAGACTGACGAGAATCCCTTTCATTGAAAGGGGTTGCCAAGCTTCAAAAAACTACGAGTTTCCTGAAATCTCAGCAAATATTTTTTCACCCAATCTTGATGATACTTGCAGGTAGTGATCAGTACACGAATCTCACTTGGCTCACTAAATTTCGTTCTTCTAGGTTAAAACCGTTCCTTTGCAGTAACCGTTTTCATGTTTTGGTTTCACTCTGTTTTCTCCAATATGGATACATGTAGTTGGAAATCTAAATCAAACACGCTTTGTGCTAGTTCTTTGAAACTTGGCACAATAATGTAGTTCCAAGTTCTATCGCTATGGTTTGTGTGCGATTGAAGTAGCCCCAAGCAGAGGAACGGACGAGAATCCCTTTCATAGAAAGGTGTTGAAGGCTTCCAAAAAACTGCGAGTTTCCTGAAATCTCAGAAAACATTTTTTCACCCAATCTTGATAATGCTTGCAGGTAGTGATCAGTACACCAATCCCACTTGGCTCACCAAATTTCGTTCTTCTAGGTTAAACCGTTCCTTTGCAATAACCGTTTTCATGTTTAGGTTTCACTCTGTTTTCTCCTATATGGATACATGTAGTTGGAACTCTAAATCAACACGGTTTGTACTAGCTCTTTGAAACTTGGCACAATAATGTAGTTCCAAGTTCTATCGCTATGGTTTGTGTGCTATTGAAGTAGCCCCAAGCAGAGACTGACGAGAATCCCTTCATTGAAAGGGTTGCCAAGTTTCCAAAAAACTACGAGTTCCTGAAATCTCAGCAAACATTTTTTCACCCAATCTTGATGATACTTGCAGGTAGTGATCAGTACACGAATCTCACTTGGCTCACTAAATTTCGTTCTTCTAGGTTAAACCGTTCCTTTGCAGTAACCGTTTTCATGTTTAGGTTTCACTCTGTTTTCTCCAATATGGATACATGTAGTTGGAAATCTAAATCAAACACGGTTTGTGCTAATTCTTTGAAATTGGCACAATAATGTAGTTCCAAGTTCTATCGCTATGGTTTGTGTGCTATGGAAGTAGCCCCAAGCAGAGACTGACGAGAATCCCTTTCATAGAAAGGGGTTGAAAGGCTTCCAAAAACTGCGAGTTTCCTGAAATCTCAGCAAACATTTTTTCACCCAATCTTGATAATGCTTGCAGGTAGTAATCAGTAAACCAATCCCACTTGGCTCACCAAATTTCGTTCTTCTAGGTTAAACCGTTCCTTTGCAATAACCGTTTTCATGTTTAGGTTTCACTCTGTTTTCTCCAATATGGATACATGTAGTTGGAACTCTAAATCAAACACGGTTTGTACTAGCTCTTTGAAACTTGGCACAATTATGTAGTTCCAAGTTCTATCGCTATGGTTTGTGTGCTATTGAAGTAGCCCCAAGCAGAGACTGACGAGAATCCCTTTCATTGAAAGGGGTTGCCAAGCTTCCAAAAAACTACGAGTTTCCTGAAATCTCAGGAAACATTTTTTCACCCAATCTTGATGATACTTGCAGGTAGTGATCAGTACACGAATCTCACTTGGCTCACTAAATTTCGTTCTTCTTGGTTAAACCGTTCCTTTGCAGTAACCGTTTTCATGTTTAGGTTTCACTCTGTTTTCTCCTATATGGATACATGTAGTTGGAAATCTAAATCAAACACGGTTTGTGCTAGTTCTTTGAAATTTGGCACAATAATGTATTTCCAAGTTATATCGCTATGGTTTGTGTGCGATTGAAGTAGCCCCAAGCAGAGACTGACGAGAATCCCTTTCATAGAAAGGGGTTGAAAGGCTTCCAAAAAACTGCGAGTTTCCTGAAATCTCAGCAAACATTTTTCACCCAATCTTGATGAATTCCATTTAATGATCAGTACACCAATCCCACTTGGCTCACCAAATTTCGTTCTTCTAGGTTAAACCGTTCCTTTGCAATAACCGTTTCAATGTTTAGGTTTCACTCTGTTTTCTCCTATATGGATACATGTAGTTGGAACTCTAAATCCAACATGGTTTGTGCTAGCTCTTTGAACTGGCACAATAATGTAGTTCCAAGTTCTATCGCTATGGTTTGTGTGCTATTGAAGTAGCCCCAAGCAGAGACTGACGAGAATCCCCTTTCATTGAAAGGGGTTGCCAAGCTTCAAAAAACTACGAGTTTCCTGAAATCTCAGCAAACATTTTTCACCCAATCTTGATGATACTTGCAGGTAGTGATCAGTACACGAATCTCACTTGGCTCACTAAATTTCGTTCTTCTAGGTTTAACCGTTCCTTTGCAGTAACCGTTTTCATGTTTAGGTTTCACTCTGTTTTCCTCCAATATGGATACATGTAGTTGGAAATCTAAATCAAACACGGTTTGTGCTAGTTCTTTGAAACTTGGCACAATAATGTAGTTCCAAGTTCTATCGCTCTGGTTTGTGTGCGATTGAAGTAGCCCAAGCAGAGACTGACGAGAATCCCTTTCATAGAAAGGGGTTGAAAGGCTTCCAAAAAACTGCGAGTTCCTGAAATCTCAGCAAACATTTTTTCACCCAATCTTGATAATGCTTGCAGGTAGTGATCAGTAAACCAATCCCACTTGGCTCACCAAATTTCGTTCTTCTAGGTTAAACCGTTCCTTTGCAGTAACCGTTTTCATGTTTAGGTTTCACTCTGTTTTCTCCTATATGGATACATGTAGTAGGAACTCTAAATCAAACACGGTTTGTACTAGCTCTTTGAAACTTGGCACAATAATGTAGTTCCAAGTTCTATCGCTATGGTTGTGTGCTATTGAAGTAGCCAAAGCAGAGACTGACGAGAATCCCTTTCATTGAAAGGGGTTGCCAAGCTTCCAAAAAACTACGAGTTTCCTGAAATCTCAGCAAACATTTTTTCACCCAATCTTGATGATACTTCCATTTAATGATCAGTACACCAATCCCACTTGGCTCACAGATTTCATTCTTCTAGGTTAAACCGTTCCTTTGCAAATAACCGTTTTCATGTTTAGGTTTCACTCTGTTTTCTCCTATATGGATACATGTAGTTGGAACTCTAAATCAAGCACGGTTTGTACTAGCTCTTTGAAACTTGGCACAATAATGTAGTTCCAAGTTCTATCGCTATGGTTTGTGTGCTATTGAAGTAGCCCCAAGCAGAGACTGACGAGAATCCCTTTCATTGAAAGGGGTTGCCAAGCTTCCAAAAAATTACGAGTTTTCCTGAAATCTCAGCAAACATTTTTTCACCCAATCTTGATGATACTTCCATTTAATGATCAGTACACCAATCCCACTTGGCTGACCAGATTTCATTCTTCTAGGTTAAACCGTTCCTTTCCAATAACCGTTTTCATGTTTAGGTTTCACTCTGTTTTCTCCTATATGGATACATGTAGTTGGAACTCTAAATCAAACACGGTTTGTGCTAGTTCTTTGAAATTTGGCACAATAATGTAGTTCCAAGTTCTATCGCTATGGTTGTGTGCTATTGAAGTAGCCCCAAGCAGAGACTGACGAGAATCCCTTTCATTGAAAGGGGTTGCCAAGCTTCAAAAAACTACGAGTTTTCTGAAATCTCAGCAAACCTATTTTCACCCAATCTTGATGATACTTGCAGGTAGTGATCAGTACACGAATCTCAATTGGCTCACTAAATTTCGTTCTTCTAGGTTAAACCGTTCCTTTGCAGTAAACCGTTTCAGTTTAGGTTTCACTCTGTTTTCTCCAATATGGATACATGTAGTTGGAAATCTAAATCAAACACGGTTTGTGCTAGTTCTTTGAATTTGGCACAATAATGTAGTTCCAAGTTCTATTGCTATGGTTTGTGTGCGATTGAAGTAGCCCCAAGCAGAGACGGACGAGAATCCCTTTCATAGAAAGGGTTAAAAGGCTTCCAAAAAACTGCGAGTTTCCTGAAATCTCAGCAAACATTTTTCACCCAATCTTGATAATGCTTGCAGGTAGTAATCAGTAAACCAATCCCACTTGGCTCACCCAAATTTCGTTCTTCTAGGTTAAACCGTTCCTTTGCAATAACCGTTTTCATGTTTAGGTTTCACTCTGTTTTCTCCAATATGGATACATGTAGTTGGAACTCTAAATCAAACACGGTTTGTACTAGCTCTTTGAAACTTGGCACAATAATGTAGTTCCAAGTTCTATCGCTATGGTTTGTGTGCTATTGAAGTAGCCCAAGCAGAGACTGACGAGAATCCCTTTCATTGAAAGGGGTTGCCAAGCTTCCAAAAAACTACGAGTTTCCTGAAATCTCAGGAAACATTTTTTCACCCAATCTTGATGATACTTGCAGGTAGTGATCAGTACACGAATCTCACTTGGCTCACTAAATTTCGTTCTTCTTGGTTAAACCGTTCCTTTGCAGTAACCTTTTTCATGTTTAGGTTTCACTCTGTTTTCTCCTATATGGATACATGTAGTTGGAAATCTAAATCAAACACGGTTTGTACTAGCTCTTTGAAACTTGGCACAATAATGTAGTTCCAAGTTCTATCGCTATGGTTTGTGTGCTATTGAAGTAGCCCAAAGCAGAGACTGACGAGAATCCCTTTCATTGAAAGGGGTTGCCAAGCTTCCAAAAAACTACGAGTTTCCTGAAATCTCAGCAAACATTTTTTCACCCAATCTTGATGATACTTCCATTTAATGATCAGTACACCAATCCCACTTGGCTCACCAGATTTCATTCTTCTAGGTTAAACCGTTCCTTTCCAGTAACCGTTTTCATGTTAGGTTTCACTCTGTTTTCTCCTATATGGATACATGTAGTTGGAAATCTAAATCAAACACGGTTTGTGCTAGTTCTTTGAAACTTGGCACAATAATGTAGTTCCGAATTCTATCGCTATGGTTTGTGTGCTATTGAAGTAGCCCCAAGCAGAGACTGACGAGAATCCCTTTCATTGAAAGGGGTTGCCAAGCTTCAAAAAACTACGAGTTTTCTGAAATCTCAGCAAACCTATTTTCACCCAATCTTGATGATACTTGCAGGTAGTGATCAGTACACGAATCTCAATTGGCTCACTAAATTTCGTTCTTCTAGGTTAAACCGTTCCTTTGCAGTAACCGTTTTCAGTTTAGGTTTCACTCTGTTTTCTCCAATATGGATACATGTAGTTGGAAATCTAAATCAAACACGGTTTGTGCTAGTTCTTTGAAATTTGGCACAATAATGTAGTTCCAAGTTCTATTGCTATGGTTTGTGTGCGATTGAAGTAGCCCCAAGCAGAGACTGACGAGAATCCCTTTCATTGAAAGGGGTTAAAAGGCTTCCAAAAAACTGCGAGTTTCCTGAAATCTCAGCAAACATTTTTTCACCCAATCTTGATAATGCTTGCAGGTAGTAATCAGTAAACCAATCCCACTTGGCTCACCAAATTTCGTTCTTCTAGGTTAAACCGTTCCTTTGCAATAACCGTTTTCATGTTTAGGTTTCACTCTGTTTTCTCCAATATGGATACATGTAGTTGGAACTCTAAATCAAACACGGTTTGTACTAGCTCTTTGAAACTTGGCACAATAATGTAGTTCCAAGTTCTATCGCTATGGTTTGTGTGCTATTGAAGTAGCCCCAAGCAGAGACTGACGAGAATCCCTTTCATTGAAAGGGGTTGCCAAGCTTCCAAAAAACTACGAGTTTCCTGAAATCTCAGGAAACATTTTTTCACCCAATCTTGATGATACTTGCAGGTAGTGATCAGTACACGAATCTCACTTGGCTCACTAAATTTCGTTCTTCTTGGTTAAACCGTTCCTTTGCAGTAACCTTTTCATGTTTAGGTTTCACTCTGTTTTCTCCTATATGGATACATGTAGTTGGAACTCTAAATCAAACACGGTTTGTACTAGCTCTTTGAAACTTGGCACAATAATGTAGTTCCAAGTTCTATCGCTATGGTTTGTGTGCTATTGAAGTAGCCCCAAGCAGAGACTGACGAGAATCCCTTTCATTGAAAGGGGTTGCCAAGCTTCCAAAAAACTACGAGTTTCCTGAAATCTCAGCAAACAATTTTTCACCCAATCTTGATGATACTTCCATTTAATGATCAGTACACCAATCCCACTTGGCTCACCAGATTTCATTCTTCTAGGTTAAACCGTTCCTTTGCAGTAACCGTTTTCATGTTAGGTTTCACTCTGTTTTCTCCAATATGGATACATGTAGTTGGAAATCTAAATCAAACACGGTTTGTGCTAGTTCTTTGAAATTTGGCACAATAATGTAGTTCCAAGTTCTATCGCTATGGTTTGTGTGCGATTGAAGTAGCCCCAAGCAGAGACGGACGAGAATCCCTTTCATAGAAAGGGGTTGAAAGGCTTCCAAAAAACTGCGAGTTTCCTGAAATCTCAGCAAACATTTTTTCACCCAATCTTGATGATACTTCCATTTAATGATCAGTACACCAATCCCACTTGGCTCACCAAATTTCGTTCTTCTAGGTTAAACCGTTCCTTTGCAATAACCGTTTTCATGTTTAGGTTTTCACTCTGTTTTCTCCAATATGGATACATGTAGTTGGAACTCTAAATCCAACATGGTTTGTGCTAGGTCTTTGAAACTGGCACAATAATGTAGTTCAAAGTTCTATCGCTATGGTTTGTGTGCTATTGAAGTAGCCCCAAGCAGAGACTGACGAGAATCCCTTTCATTGAAAGGGTTTGCCAAGCTTCAAAAAACTACGAGTTTCCTGAAATCTCAGCAAACATTTTTTCACCCAATCTTGATGATACTTGCAGGTAGTGATCAGTACATGAATCTCACTTGGCTCACTAAATTTCGTTCTTCTAGGTTAAACCGTTCCTTTGCAGTAACCGTTTTCATGTTTAGGTTTCACTGTGTTTTCTCCAATATGGATACATGTAGTTGGAAATCTAAATCAAACACGGTTTGTGCTAGTTCTTTGAAATTTGGCACAATAATGTAGTTCCAAGTTCTATCGCTATGGTTTGTGTGCGATTGAAGTAGCCCAAGCAGAGACTGACGAGAATCCCTTTCATAGAAAGGGGTTGAAAGGCTTCCAAAAAACTGCGAGTTTCCTGAAATCTCAGCAAACATTTTTTCACCCAATCTTGATAATGCTTGCAGGTAGTGATCAGTAAACCAATCCCACTTGGCTCACCAAATTTCGTTCTTCTAGGTTAAACCGTTCCTTTGCAATAACCGTTTTCATGTTTAGGTTTCACTCTGTTTTCTCCTATATGGATACATGTAGTTGGAACTCTTAATCAAACACGGTTTGTACTAGCTCTTTGAAACTTGCACAATAATGTAGTTCCAAGTTCTATCGCTATGGTTTGAGTGCTATTGAAGTAGCCTCAAGAAGAGACTGACGAGAATCCCTTTCATTGAAAGGGGTTGCCAAGCTTCCAAAAAACTACGAGTTTCCTGAAATCTCAGCAAACATTTTTTCACCCAATCTTGATGATACTTCCATTTAATGATCAGTACACCAATCCCACTTGGCTCACCAGATTTCATTCTTCTAGGTTAAACCTTTCCTTTCCAGTAACCGTTGTCATGTTTAGGTTTCACTCTGTTTACTCCTATATGGATACATGTAGTTGGAACTCTAAATCAAACACGGTTTGTGCTAGTTCTTTGAAATTTGGCACAATAATTTAGTTCCAAGTTCTATCGCTATGGTTTGTGTGCTATTGAAGTAGCCCCAAGCAGAGACTGACGAGAATCCCTTTCATTGAAAGGGGTTGCCAAGCTTCAAAAAACTACGAGTTTTCTGAAATCTCAGCAAACATTTTTTCACCCAATCTTGATGATACATGCAGGTAGTGATCAGTACACGAATCTCAATTGGCTCACTAAATTTCGTTCTTCTAGGTTAAACCGTTCCTTTGCAGTAACCGTTTTCATGTTTAGGTTTCACTCTGTTTTCTCCAATATGGATACATGTAGTTGGAAATCTAAATCAAACACGGTTTGTGCTAGTTCTTTGAAATTTGGCACAATAATGTAGTTCCAAGTTCTATCGCTATGGTTTGTGTGCGATTAAAGTAGCCCCAAGCAGAGACGGATGAGAATCCCTTTCATAGAAAGGGGTTGAAAGGCTTCCAAAAACTGCGAGTTTCCTGAAATCTCAGCAAACATTTTTTCACCCCAATCTTGATAATGCTTGCAGGTAGTGATCAGTACACCATTCCCACTTGGCTCACCAAATTTCGTTCTTCTAGGTTAAACCGTTCCTTTGCAATAACCGTTTCATGTTTAGGTTTCACTCTGTTTTCTCCTATATGGATACATGTAGTTGGAACTCTAAAATCCAACATGGTTTGTGCTAGCTCTTTGAAACTGGCACAATAATGTAGTTCCAAGTTCTATCGCTATGGTTTGTGTGCTATTGAAGTAGCCCCAAGCAGAGACTGACGAGAATCCTTTCATTGAAAGGGGTTGCCAAGCTTGCAAAAAAACTACGAGTTTCCTGAAATCTCAGCAAACATTTTTTCACCCAATCTTGATGATACTTGCAGGTAGTGATCAGTACACGAATCTCAATTGGCTCACTAAATTTCGTTCTTCTAGGTTAACCGTTCCTTTGCAGTAACCGTTTTCATGTTTAGGTTTCACTCTGTTTTTCCAATATGGATACATGTAGTTGGAAATCTAAATCAAACACGGTTTGTGCTAGTTCTTTGAAATTTGGCACAATAATGTAGTTCCAAGTTCTATCGCTATGGTTTGTGTGCGATTGAAGTAGCCCAAGGCAGAGACTGACGAGAATCCCTTTCATAGAAAGGGGTTGAAAGGCTTCCAAAAACTGCGAGTTTCCTGAAATCTCAGCAAACATTTTTTCACC
>NW_027551904.1:0-64891 GCF_045843805.1 Urocitellus parryii | reverse complement strand
CTGAGATTTCAGGAAACTCGTAGTTTTTGGAAGCTTGGCAACCCTTTCAATGAATGTGATTCTCGTCAGTCTCTGCTTGGGGCTACTTCAATAGGACACAAACCATAGCGATAGAACGTGGAACTACATTATTGTGCCAAGTTTCAAAGAGCTAGCACAAACCGTGTTTGATTTAGAGTTCCAACTACATGTATCCATATAGGAGAAAACAGAGTGAAACCTAAACATGAAAACGGTTACTGCAAATAAACGGTTTAACCTAGAAGAACCAACTTTGATGAGCCAAGTGGAATTGGTGTAGTGATCATTACCAGCAGTATCATCAAGATTGGGTGAAAAAATGTTTGCTGAGATTTTCCGGAAACTAGTAGTTTTTTGGAAGCTTGGCAACCCCTATCAATGAAAGTGATTCTCGTCAGTCTCTGCTTGGGTCACTTAAATAGGACACAAACCATAGGGATAGAACTTGGAACTACATTATTGTGCCAAGTTTCAAAGAGCTAGCACAAACCGTGTTTGATTTAGAGTTCCAACTACATGTATCCATATAGGAGAAAACAGAGTGAAACCTAAAATTGAAAACGGTTACTGCAAAGGAACGGTTTAACCTAGAAGAACGAAATTTGATGAGCCAAGTGGGATTGGTGTACTGATCATTACCTGCCAGTATCATCAAGAATGGGTTGAAAAAATGTTTGCTGAGATTTCAGGAAACTCGTAGTTTTGGAAGCTTGGCAACCCCTTTCAATGAATGTGATTCTCGTCAGTCTCTGCTTGTGGCTAGTTCAATAGGACACATACCATAGCAATAGAACTTGGAACTACATTATTGTGGCAAGTTTCAAATAGCTAGCACAAACCATGCTTGATTTAGAGTTCCAACTACATGTATCCATATAGGAGAAAACAGAGTGAAACCTAAATATGAAAACGGTTACTGCAAAGAACGGTATAACCTAGAAGAACGAAATTTGGTCAGCCAAGTGGGACTGGTGTACTGATCATTACCTGCCAGTATCATCAAGATTGGGTGAAAAAATGTTTGCTGAGATTTCAGGAAACTCGTAGTTTTTTGGAAGCTTGGCAACCCATTTCAATGAATGTGATTCTCGTCAGTCTCTGCTTTGGCTACTTCCATAGGACACAAACCATAGTGATAGAACTTGGAACTGCATTATTGTGTCAAGTTTCAAGGAGCTAGCACAAACTGTGTTTGATTTAGAGTTCCAACTACATGTATCCATATAGGAGAAAACAGAGTGAAACCTAAACATGAAAACGGTTACTGCAAAGAACGGTTTAACCTAGAAGAACGAAATTTGGTGAGCAAGTGGGACTGGTGTACTGATCATTACCTGCAAGTATCATCAAGATTGGGTGAAAAAATGTTTGCTGCGATTTCAGGAAACTCGTAGTTTTATGGAAGCTTGGCAACCCATTTCAATGAATGTGATTCTCATCAGTCTCTCTTTGGGCTACTTCCATAGGACACAAACCACAGCGATAGAACTTGGAACTGCATTATTGTGTCAAGTTTCAAAGAGCTAGCACAAACCGTGTTTGATTTAGAGTTCCAACTACATGTATCCATATAGGATAAACCAGAGTGAAACCTAAACATGAAAACGGTTACTGCAAAGGAACGGTTTAACCTAGAAGAACGAAATTTGGTCATCCAAGTGGGACTGCTGTACTGATCATTACCTGCAAGTATCATCAAGATTGGGTGAAAACATGTTTGCTGAGATTTCAGGAAACTCGTAGTTTTGTTGGAAGCTTGGCAACCCCTTTCAATGAATGTGATTCTCGTCAGTCTCTGCTTGGGGCTACTTCATTGGACACAAACCATAGCGACAGAACTTGGAACTACATTATTGTGCCAAGTTTCAAAGAGCTAGCAAAAACCGTGTTTGATTTAGAGTTCCAACTACATGTATCCATATAGGAGAAAACAGAGTGAAACCTAAACATGAAAACGGTTACTGCAAATAAACGGTTTAACCTAGAAGAACCAACTTTGATGAGCCAAGTGGAATTGGTGTAGTGATCATTACCAGCAGTATCATCAAGATTGGGTGAAAAAATGTTTGCTGAGATTTCCGGAAACTAGTAGTTTTTTGGAAGCTTGGCAACCCCTATCAATGAAAGTGATTCTCGTCAGTCTCTGCTTGGGTCACTTAAATAGGACACAAACCATAGGGATAGAACTTGGAACTACATTATTGTGCCAAGTTTCAAAGAGCTAGCACAAACCGTGTTTGATTTAGAGTTCCAACTACATGTATCCATATAGGAGAAAACAGAGTGAAACCTAAAATTGAAAACGGTTACTGCAAAGGAACGGTTTAACCTAGAAGAACGAAATTTGATGAGCCAAGTGGGATTGGTGTACTGATCATTACCTGCCAGTATCATCAAGATTGGGTGAAAAAATGTTTGCTGAGATTTCAGGAAACTCGTAGTTTTTGGAAGCTTGGCAACCCCTTTCAATGAATGTGATTCTCGTCAGTCTCTGCTTGTGGCTAGTTCAATAGGACACATACCATAGCAATAGAACTTGGAACTACATTATTGTGGCAAGTTTCAAATAGCTAGCACAAACCATGCTTGATTTAGAGTTCCAACTACATGTATCCATATAGGAGAAAACAGAGTGAAACCTAAATATGAAAACGGTTACTGCAAAGAACGGTATAACCTAGAAGAACGAAATTTGGTCAGCCAAGTGGGACTGGTGTACTGATCATTACCTGCCAGTATCATCAAGATTGGGTGAAAAAATGTTTGCTGAGATTTCAGGAAACTCGTAGTTTTTTGGAAGCTTGGCAACCCATTTCAATGAATGTGATTCTCGTCAGTCTCTGCTTTGGCTACTTCCATAGGACACAAACCATAGTGATAGAACTTGGAACTGCATTATTGTGTCAAGTTTCAAGGAGCTAGCACAAACTGTGTTTGATTTAGAGTTCCAACTACATGTATCCATATAGGAGAAAACAGAGTGAAACCTAAACATGAAAACGGTTACTGCAAAGAACGGTTTAACCTAGAAGAACGAAATTTGGTGAGCCAAGTGGGACTGGTGTACTGATCATTACCTGCAAGTATCATCAAGATTGGGTGAAAAAAATGTTTGCTGCGATTTCAGGAAACTCGTAGTTTTATGGAAGCTTGGCAACCCATTTCAATGAATGTGATTCTCATCAGTCTCTCTTTGGGCTACTTCCATAGGACACAAACCACAGCGATAGAACTTGGAACTGCATTATTGTGTCAAGTTTCAAAGAGCTAGCACAAACCGTGTTTGATTTAGAGTTCCAACTACATGTATCCATATAGGATAAACCAGAGTGAAACCTAAACATGAAAACGGTTACTGCAAAGGAACGGTTTAACCTAGAAGAACGAAATTTGGTCATCCAAGTGGGACTGCTGTACTGATCATTACCTGCAAGTATCATCAAGATTGGGTGAAAACATGTTTGCTGAGATTTCAGGAAACTCGTAGTTTGTTGGAAGCTTGGCAACCCCTTTCAATGAATGTGATTCTCGTCAGTCTCTGCTTGGGGCTACTTCATTGGACACAAACCATAGCGACAGAACTTGGAACTACATTATTGTGCCAAGTTTCAAAGAGCTAGCAAAAACCGTGTTTGATTTAGAGTTCCAACTACATGTATCCATATAGGAGAAAACAGAGTGAAACCTAAACATGAAAACGGTTACTGCAAAGGAACGGTTTAACCTAGAAGAACGAATTTTGATGGGCCAATGGAATTGGTGTAGTGATCATTACCAGCATTATCATCATGATTGGGTCAAAAAATGTTTGCTGAGATTTCCGGAAACTAGTATTTTTTTCGAAGCTTGGCAACCCCTTTCAATGAAAGTGATTCTCGTCAGTCTCTGCTTGGGGCTACCTAAACAGGACACAAACCATAGAAATAGAACTTGGAACTACATTATTGTGCCAAGTTTCAAATAGCTAGCACACACCGTGCTTGATTTAGAGTTCCAACTACATGTATCCATATAGGAGAAAACAGAGTGAAACCTAAACATGGAAACGGTTACTGCAAAGGAACGGTTTAACCTAGAAGAACGAAATTTGGTGAGCCAAGTGGGATTGGTGTACTGATCATTACCTGCCAGTATCATGAAGATTGGGTGAAAAACTCTTTGCTGAGATTTCCGGAAACTCGTAGTTTTTTGGAAGCTTGGCAACCCCTTTCAATGAAAGTGATTCTCGTCAGTCTCTGCTTGGGGCTACTTCCATAGGACACAAACCATAGCGATAGAACTTGGAACTACATTATTGTGCCAAGTTTCAAAGAACTAGCACAAACCGTGTTTGATTTAGAGTTCCAACTACATGTATCCATATAGGAGAAAACAGAGTGAAACCTAAACATAAAAACGGTTACTGCAAAGAACGGTATAACCTAGAAGAACGAAATTTGGTGAGCCAAGTGGGACTGGTGTACTGATCATTACCTGCCAGTATCATCAAGTTTGGGTGAAAAAAATATTTGCTGAGATTTCAGGAAACTCGTAGTTTTTGGAAGCTTGGCAACCCCTTTCAATGAATGTGATTCTCGTCAGTCTCTGCTTGGGGCTAGTTCAATAGGACACAAACCATAGCAATAGAACTTGGAACTACATTATTGTGCCAAGTTTCCAAATAGCCAGCACAAACCGTGCTTGATTTAGAGTTCCAACTACATGTATACATATAGGAGAAAACAGAGTGAAACCTAAACATGGAAAGGGTTACTGCAAAGGAACGGTTTAACCTAGAAGATCGAAATTTGGTGAGCCAAGTGGGATTGGTGTACTGATCATTACCTGCCAGTATCATGAAGATTGGGTGAAAAACTCTTTGCTGAGATTTCGGAAACTCGTAGTTTTTTGGAAGCTTGGCAACCCCTTTCAATGAAAGTTTTTCTCGTCAGTCTCTGCTTGGGGCTACTTCAATAGGACACAAACCATAGCGATAGAATTGGAACTACATTATTGTGCCAAGTTTCAAAGAACTAGCACAAACCGTGTTTGATTTAGAGTTCCAACTACATGTATCCATATAGGAGAAAACAGAGTGAAACCTAAAAATGAAAACGGTTACTGCAAAGAACGGTATAACCTAGAATAACGAAATTTGGTCAGCCAAGTGGGACTGGTGTACTGATCATTACCTGCCAGTATCATCAAGATTGGGTGAAAAAATGTTTGCTGAGATTTCAGGAAACTCGTAGTTTTTTGGAAGCTTGGCAACCCATTTCAATGAATGTGATTCTCGTCAGTCTCTGCTTTGGCTACTTCCATAGGACACAAACCATAGCGATAGAACTTGGAACTGCATTATTGTGTCAAGTTTCTAGGAGCTAGCACAAACTGTGTTTGATTTAGAGTTCCAACTACATGTATCCATATAGGAGAAAACAGAGTGAAACCTAAACATGAAAACGGTTACTGCAAAGAACGGTTTAACCTAGAAGAACGAAATTTGGTGAGCCAAGTGGGACTGGTGTACTGATCATTACCTGCAAGTATCATCAAGATTGGGTGAAAAAATGTTTGCTGAGATTTCAGGAAACTCGTAGTTTTTTGGAAGCTTGGCAACCCATTTCAATGAATGTGATTCTCATCAGTCTCTGCTTTGGGCTACTTCCATAGGACACAAACCACAGCGATAGAACTTGGAACTGCATTATTGTTTCAAGTTTCAAAGAGCTAGCACAAACCGTGTTTGATTTAGAGTTCCAACTACATGTATCCATATAGGATAAACCAGAGTGAAACCTAAACATGAAAACGGTTACTGCAAAGGAACGGTTTAACCTAGAAGAACGAAATTTGGTCATCCAAGTGGGACTGCTGTACTGATCATTACCTGCAAGTATCATCAAGATTGGGTGAAAAAATGTTTGCTGAGATTTTCAGGAAACTCGTAGTTTTTTGGAAGCTTGGCAACCCCTTTCAATGAATGTGATTCTCGTCAGTCTCTGCTTGGGGCTACTTCAATAGGACACAAACCATAGCGATAGAACTTGGAACTACATTATTGTGCCAAGTTTCAAAGAGCTAGCACAAACCGTGTTTGATTTAGAGTTCCAACTACATGTATCCATATAGGAGAAAACAGAGTGAAACCTAAACATGAAAACGGTTACTGCAAAGGACGGTTTACCCTTGAAGAACGAAATTTGGTCAGCCAGTGGGACTGGTGTAGTGATCATTACTTGCAAGTATCATCAAGATTGGGTGAAAAAATGTTTGCTGGATTTCCGGAAACTCGTAGTTTTTGGAAGCTTGGCAACCCCTTTCAATGAATGTGATTCTCGTCAGTCTCTGCTTGGGGCTACTTCAATAGGACACAAACCATAGTGATAGAACTTGGAACTACATTATTGTGCCAAGTTTCAAAGAACTAGCACAAACCGTGTTTGATTTAGAGTTCCAACTACATGTATCCATATAGGAGAAAACAGAGTGAAACCTAAACATGAAAACGGTTACTGCAAAGAACGGTATAACCTAGAAGAACGAAATTTGGTGAGCCAAGTGGGACTGGTGTACTGATCATTACCTGCCAGTATCATCAAGTTTGGGTGAAAAAATATTTGCTGAGATTTCAGGAAACTCGTAGTTTTTGGAAGCTTGGCAACCCCTTTCAATGAATGTGATTCTCGTCAGTCTCTGCTTGGGGCTAGTTCAATAGGACACAAACCATAGCAATAGAACTTGGAACTACATTATTGTGCCAAGTTTCAAATAGCCAGCACAAACCGTGCTTGATTTAGAGTTCCAACTACATGTATACATATAGGAGAAAACAGAGTGAAACCTAAACATGGAAAGGGTTACTGCAAAGGAACGGTTTAACCTAGAAGATCGAAATTTGGTGAGCCAAGTGGGATTGGTGTACTGATCATTACCTGCCAGTATCATGAAGATTGGGTGAAAAACTCTTTGCTGAGATTTCCGGAAACTCGTAGTTTTTTGGAAGCTTGGCAACCCCTTTCAATGAAAGTTTTTCTCGTCAGTCTCTGCTTGGGGCTACTTCAATTAGGACACAAACCATAGCGATAGAATTGGAACTACATTATTGTGCCAAGT
The DNA here is from genome assembly GCF_045843805.1 of Urocitellus parryii. Classification (NCBI taxonomy): domain Eukaryota; kingdom Metazoa; phylum Chordata; class Mammalia; order Rodentia; family Sciuridae; genus Urocitellus; species Urocitellus parryii. The sequence continues at coordinate 57,775 of NW_027551904.1, read as the reverse complement.
TTCAAAGAACTAGCACAAACCGTGTTTGATTTAGAGTTCCAACTACATGTATCCATATAGGAGAAAACAGAGTGAAACCTAAAAATGAAAACGGTTACTGCAAAGAACGGTATAACCTAGAATAACGAAATTTGGTCAGCCAAGTGGGACTGGTGTACTGATCATTACCTGCCAGTATCATCAAGATTGGTGAAAAAAATGTTTGCTGAGATTTCAGGAAACTCGTAGTTTTTTGGAAGCTTGGCAACCCATTTCAATGAATGTGATTCTCGTCAGTCTCTGCTTTGGCTACTTCCATAGGACACAAACCATAGCGATAGAACTTGGAACTGCATTATTGTGTCAAGTTTCTAGGAGCTAGCACAAACTGTGTTTGATTTAGAGTTCCAACTACATGTATCCATATAGGAGAAAACAGAGTGAAACCTAAACATGAAAACGGTTACTGCAAAGAACGGTTTAACCTAGAAGAACGAAATTTGGTGAGCCAAGTGGGACTGGTGTACTGATCATTACCTGCAAGTATCATCAAGATTGGGTGAAAAAATGTTTGCTGAGATTTCAGGAAACTCGTAGTTTTTTGGAAGCTTGGCAACCCATTTCAATGAATGTGATTCTCATCAGTCTCTGCTTTGGGCTACTTCCATAGGACACAAACCACAGCGATAGAACTTGGAACTGCATTATTGTTTCAAGTTTCAAAGAGCTAGCACAAACCGTGTTTGATTTAGAGTTCCAACTACATGTATCCATATAGGATAAACCAGAGTGAAACCTAAACATGAAAACGGTTACTGCAAAGGAACGGTTTAACCTAGAAGAACGAAATTTGGTCATCCAAGTGGGACTGCTGTACTGATCATTACCTGCAAGTATCATCAAGATTGGGTGAAAAAATGTTTGCTGAGATTTCAGGAAACTCGTAGTTTTTTGGAAGCTTGGCAACCCCTTTCAATGAATGTGATTCTCGTCAGTCTCTGCTTGGGGCTACTTCAATAGGACACAAACCATAGCGATAGAACTTGGAACTACATTATTGTGCCAAGTTTCAAAGAGCTAGCACAAACCGTGTTTGATTTAGAGTTCCAACTACATGTATCCATATAGGAGAAAAACAGAGTGAAACCTAAACATGAAAACGGTTACTGCAAAGGACGGTTTACCCTTGAAGAACGAAATTTGGTCAGCCAGTGGGACTGGTGTAGTGATCATTACTTGCAAGTATCATCAAGATTGGGTGAAAAAATGTTTGCTGGATTTCCGGAAACTCGTAGTTTTTGGAAGCTTGGCAACCCCTTTCAATGAATGTGATTCTCGTCAGTCTCTGCTTGGGGCTACTTCAATAGGACACAAACCATAGTGATAGAACTTGGAACTACATTATTGTGCCAAGTTTCAAAGAACTAGCACAAACCGTGTTTGATTTAGAGTTCCAACTACATGTATCCATATAGGAGAAAACAGAGTGAAACCTAAACATGAAAACGGTTACTGCAAAGAACGGTATAACCTAGAAGAACGAAATTTGGTGAGCCAAGTGTGACTGGTGTACTGATCATTACCTGCCAGTATCATCAAGATTGGGTGAAAAAATGTTTGCTGAGATTTCAGGAAACTCGTAGTTTTTTGGAAGCTTGGCAACCCATTTCAATGAATTTGATTCTCGTCAGTCTCTGCTTTGGGCTACTTCCATAGGACACAAACCATAGCAATAGAACTTGGAACTACATTATTGTGCCAAGTTTCAAAGAGCTAGCACAAACCGTGCTTGATTTAGAGTTCCAACTACATGTATCCATATAGGAGAAAACAGAGTGAAACCTAAACATGGAAACGGTTACTGCAAAGGAACGGTTTAACCTAGTAGAACGAAATTTGGTGAGCCAAGTGGGATTGGTGTACTGATTATTACCTGCCAGTATCATGAAGATTTGGTGAAAAACTCTTTGCTGAGATTTCCGGAAACTTGTAGTTTTTTGGAAGCTTGGCAACCCCTTTCAATGAAAGTGATTCTCGTCAGTCTCTGCTTGGGGCTACTTCAATAGGACACAAACCATAGCGATAGAACTTGGAACTACATTATTATGCCAAGTTTCAAAGAACTAGCACAAACCGTGTTTGATTTAGAGTTCCAACTACATGTATCCATATAGGAGAAAACAGAGTGAAACCTAAACATAAAAACGGTTACTGCAAAGAACGTTTTAACCTAGACGAACGAAATTTGTTGAGCCAAGTGGGACTGGTGTACTGATCATTACCGGCCAGTATCATCAAGATTGGGTGAAAAAATGTTTGCTGAGATTTCAGGAAACTCGTAGTTTTTTGGAAGCTTGGCAACCCATTTCAATGAATGTGATTCTCGTCAGTCTCTGCTTTGGGCTACTTCCATAGGACACAAACCATAGCGATAGAACTTGGAACTGCATTATTGTGTCAAGTTTCAAAGAGCTAGCACAAACCGTGTTTGATTTAGAGTTCCAACTACATGTATTCATATAGGAGAAAACAGAGTGAAACCTAAACATGAAAACGGTTACTGCAAAGGAACGGTTTAACCTAGAAGAACGAAATTTGATGAGCCAAGTGGGATTGGTGTACTGATCATTACCTGCCAGTATCATCAAGATTGGGTGAAAAAATATTTGCTGAGATTTCAGGAAACTCGTAGTTTTTGGAAGCTTGGCAACCCCTTTCAATGAATGTGATTCTCGTCAGTCTCTGCTTGGGGCTAGTTCAATAGGACACAAACCATAGCAATAGAACTTGGAACTACATTATTGTGCCAAGTTTCAAAGAGCTAGCACAAACCGTGCTTGATTTAGAGTTCCAACTACATGTATCCATATAGGAGAAAACAGAGTGAAACCTAAACATGGAAACGGTTACTGCAAAGGAACGGTTTAACCTAGAAGATCGAAATTTGGTGAGCCAAGTGGGATTGGTGTACTGATCATTACCTGCCAGTATCATGAAGATTGGGTGAAAAACTCTTTGCTGAGATTTCCGGAAACTCGTAGTTTTTTGGAAGCTTGGCAACCCCTTTCAATGAAAGTTTTTCTCGACAGTCTCTGCTTGGGGCTACTTCAATAGGACACAAACCATAGCGATAGAACTTGGAACTACATTATTGTGCCAAGTTTCAAAGAACTAGCACAAACCGTGTTTGATTTAGAGTTCCAACTACATGTATCCATATAGGAGAAAACAGAGTGAAACCTAAAAATGAAAACGGTTACTGCAAAGAACGGTATAACCTAGAAGAACGAAATTTGGTGAGCCAAGTGGGACTGGTGTACTGATCATTACCTGCAAGTATCATCAAGATTGGGTGAAAAAATGTTTGCTGCGATTTCAGGAAACTCGTAGTTTTTTGGAAGCTTGGCAACCCATTTCAATGAATGTGATTCTCATCAGTCTCTGCTTTGGGCTACTTCCATAGGACACAAACCACAGCGATAGAACTTGGAACTGCATTATTGTGTCAAGTTTCAAAGAGCTAGCACAAACCGTGTTTGATTTAGAGTTCCAACTACATGTATCCATATAGGATAAACCAGAGTGAAACCTAAACATGAAAACGGTTACTGCAAAGGAACGGTTTAACCTAGAAGAACGAAATTTGGTCATCCAAGTGGGAGTGCTGTACTGATCATTACCTGCAAGTATCATCAAGATTGGGTGAAAAAATGTTTGCTGAGATTTCAGGAAACTCGTAGTTTTTTGGAAGCTTGGCAACCCCTTTCAATGAATGTGATTCTCGTCAGTCTCTGCTTGGGGCTACTTCAATAGGACACAAACCATAGCGATAGAACTTGGAACTACATTATTGTGCCAAGTTTCAAAGAGCTAGCACAAACCGTGTTTGATTTAGAGTTCAACTACATGTATCCATATAGGAGAAAACAGAGTGAAACCTAAACATGAAAACGGTTACTGCAAATAAACGGTTTAACATAGAAGAACGAATTTTGATGAGCCAAGTGGAATTGGTGTAGTGATCATTACCAGCAGTATCATCAAGATTGGGTGAAAAAATGTTTGCTGAGATTTCCGGAAACTAGTAGTTTTTTGGAAGCTTGGCAACCCCTATCAATGAAAGTGATTCTCGTCAGTCTCTGCTTGGGGCCACTTAAATAGGACACAAACCATAGGGATAGAACTTGGAACTACATTATTGTGCCAAGTTTCAAAGAGCTAGCACAAACCGTGTTTGATTTAGAGTTCCAACTACATGTATCCATATAGGAGAAAACAGAGTGAAACCTAAACATGAAAACGGTTACTGCAAAGGAACAGTTTAACCTAGAAGAACGAAATTTGGTGAGCCAAGTGGGACTGGTGTACTGATCATTAACTGCCAGTATCATCAAGATTGGGTGAAAAAATGTTTGCTGAGATTTCAGGAAACTCGTAGTTTTTTGGAAGCTTGGCAACCCATTTCAATGAATGTGATTCTCGTCAGTCTCTGCTTGGGGCTACTTCAATGGGACACAAACCAAAGCAATAGAACTTGGAACTACATTATTGTGCCAAGTTTCAAAGAGCTAGCACAAACCGTGTTTGATTTAGAGTTCCAACTACATATATCCATATAGGAGAAAACAGAGTGAAACTTAAACATGAAAACGGTTACTGCAAAGGACGGTTTACCCTTGAAGAAAGAAATTTGGTCAGCCAAGTGGGACTGGTGTAGTGATCATTACTTGCAAATATCATCAAGATTGGGTGAAAAAATGTTTGCTGGATTTCCGGAAACTCGTAGTTTTTGGAAGCTTGGCAACCCCTTTCAATGAATTTGATTCTCGTCAGTCTCTGCTTGGGGCTACTTCAGTAGGACACAAACCATAGCGATAGAACTTGGAACTACATTATTGTGCCAAGTTTCAAAGAACTAGCACAAACCGTGTTTGATTTAGAGTTCCAACTACATGTATCCATATAGGAGAAAACAGAGTGAAACCTAAACATGAAAACGGTTACTGCAAAGGAACAGTTTAACCTAGAAGAACGAAATTTGGTGAGGCCAAGTGGGACTGGTGTACTGATCATTAACTGCCAGTATCATCAAGATTGGGTGAAAAAATGTTTGCTGAGATTTCAGGAAACTCGTAGTTTTTTGGAAGCTTGGCAACCCATTTCAATGAATGTGATTCTCGTCAGTCTCTGCTTTGGGCTACTTCCATAGGACACAAACCATAGCGATAGAACTTTGAACTACATTATTGTGCCAAGTTTCAAAGAGCTAGCACAAACCGTGTTTGATTTACAGTTCCAACTACATGTATCCATATAGGAGAAAACAGAGTGAAACCTAAACATGAAAACGGTTACTGCAAAGGAACGGTTTAACCTAGAAGAACGAAATATGGTGAGCCAAGTGGGATTGGTGTACTGATCATTACCTGCCAGTATCATGAAGATTGGGTGAAAAACTCTTTGCTGAGATTTCCGGAAACTCGTAGTTTTTTGGAAGCTTGGCAACCCCTTTCAATGAAAGTGATTCTCGTCAGTCTCTGCTTGGGGCTACTTCAATAGGACACAAACCATAGCGATAGAACTTGGAACTACATTATTGTGCCAAGTTTCAAAGAACTAGCACAAACCGTGTTTGATTTAGAGTTCCAACTACATGTATCCATATAGGAGAAAACAGAGTGAAACCTAAACATGAAAACGGTTACTGCAAAGAGCGGTATAACCTAGAAGAACGAAATTTGGTGAGCCAAGTGGGACTGGTGTACTGATCATTACCTGCCAGTATCATCAAGATTGGGTGAAAAAATGTTTGCTGAGATTTCAGGAAACTCGTAGTTTTTTGGAAGCTTGGCAACCCATTTCAATGAATGTGATTCTCGTCAGTCTCTGCTTTGGGCTCCTTCAATAGGACACAAACCATAGCGATAGAACTTGGAACTGCATTATTGTGTCAAGTTTCAAAGAGCTAGCACAAACCGTGTTTGATTTAGAGTTCCAACTACATGTATCCATATAGGAGAAAACAGAGTGAAACCTAAACATGAAAACGGTTACTGCAAAGAACGGTATAACCTAGAAGAACGAAATTTGGTCAGCCAAGTGGGACTGGTGTACTGATCATTACCTGACAGTATCATCAAGATTGGGTGAAAAACTGTTTGCTGAGATTTCCGGAAACTCGTAGTTTTTGGAAGCTTCGCAACCCTTTCAATGAATGTGATTCTCGTCAGTCTCTGCTTGGGGCTAGTTCAATAGGACACAAACCATAGCAATAGAACTTGGAACTACATTATTGTGCCAAGTTTCAAATAGCTAGCACAAACCGTGCTTGATTTAGAGTTCCAACTACATGTATCCATATAGGAGAAAACAGAGTGAAACCTAAACATGAAAACGGTTACTGAAAAGGAACGGTTTAACCTAGAAGAACGAATTTTGATGAGCCAAGTGGAATTGGTGTAGTGATCATTACCAGCAGTATCATCAAGATTGGGTGAAAAAATGTTTGCTGAGATTTCCGGAAACTCGTAGTTTTTGGAAGCTTGGCAACCCCTTTCAATGAATGTGATTCTCGTCAGTCTCTGCTTTTGGCTAGTTCAATAGGACACAAACCATAGCAATAGAACTTGGAACTACACTATTGTGCCAAGTTTCAAATAGCTAGCACAAACCGTGCTTGATTTAGAGTTCCAACTACATGTATCCATATAGGAGAAAACAGAGTGAAACCTAAACATGAAAACGGTTACTGCAAAGAGCGGTATAACCTAGAAGAACGAAATTTGGTGAGCCAAGTGGGACTGGTGTACTGATCATTACCTGCCAGTATCATCAAGATTGGGTGAAAAAATGTTTGCTGAGATTTCAGGAAACTAGTAGTTTTTTGGAAGCTTGGCAACCCATTTCAATGAATGTGATTCTCGTCAGTCTCTGCTTTGGGCTACTTCCATAGGACACAAACCATAGCGATAGAACTTGGAACTGCATTATTGTGTCAAGTTTCAAAGAGCTAGCACAAACCGTGTTTGATTTAGAGTTCCAAGTACATGTATCCATATAGGAGAAAACAGAGTGAAACCTAAACATTAAAACGGTTACTGCAAAGAACGGTATAACCTAGAAGAACGAAATTTGGTCAGCCAAGTGGGACTGGTGTAGTGATCATTACCAGCAGTATCATCAAGATTGGGTGAAAAAATGTTTGCTGAGATTTCAGGAAACTCGTAGTTTTTTGGAAGCTTGGCAACCCATTTCACTGAATGTGATTCTCGTCAGTCTCTGCTTTGGGCTACTTCCATAGGACACAAACCATAGCGATAGAACTTGGAACTGCATTATTGTGTCAAGTTTCAAAGAGCTAGCACAAACCGTGTTTGATTTAGAGTTCCAACTACATGTATCCATATAGGAGAAAACAGAGTGAAACCTAAACATGAAAACGGTTACTGCAAAGGAACGGTTTAACCTAGAAGAACGAAATTTGATGAGCCAAGTGGGATTGGTGTACTGATCATTACCTGCCAGTATCATCAAGATTGGGTGAAAAACTGTTTGCTGAGATTTCAGGAAACTCGTAGTTTTTGGAAGCTTGGCAACCCCTTTCAATGAATGTGATTCTCGTCAGTCTCTGCTTGGGGCTAGTTCAATAGGACACAAACCATAGCAATAGAACTTGGAACTACATTATTGTGCCAAGTTTCAAATAGCCAACACAAACCGTGCTTGATTTAGAGTTCCAACTACATGTATCCATATAGGAGAAAACAGAGTGAAACCTAAACATGAAAACGGTTACTGCAAAGGAACGGTTTAACCTAGAAGATCGAAATTTGGTGAGCCAAGTGGGATTGGTGTACTGATCATTACCTGCCAGTATCATGAAGATTGGGTGAAAAACTCTTTGCTGAGATTTCCGGAAACTCGTAGTTTTTTGGAAGCTTGGCAACCCCTTTCAATGAAAGTTTTTCTCGTCAGTCTCTGCTTGGGGCTACTTCAATAGGACACAAACCATAGCGATAGAACTTGGAACTGCATTATTGTGTCAAGTTTCAAAGAGCTAGCACAAACCGTGTTTGATTTAGAGTTCCAACTACATGTATCCATATAGGATAAACCAGAGTGAAACCTAAACATGAAAACGGTTACTGCAAAGAACGGTATAACCTAGAAAAACGAAATTTGGTCAGCCAAGTGGGACTGGTGTACTGATCATTACCTGACAGTATCATCAAGATTGGGTGAAAAAATGTTTGCTGAGATTTCAGGAAACTCGTAGTTTTTTGGAAGCTTGGCAACCCATTTCACTGAATGTGATTCTCGTCAGTCTCTGCTTTGGGCTACTTCCATAGGACACAAACCATAGCGATAGAACTTGGAACTGCATTATTGTGTCAAGTTTCAAAGAGCTAGCACAAACCGTGTTTGATTTAGAGTTCCAACTACATGTATTCATATAGGAGAAAACAGAGTGAAACCTAAACATGAAAACGGTTACTGCAAAGGAACGGTTTAACCTAGAAGAACGAAATTTGATGAGCCAAGTGGGATTGGTGTACTGATCATTACCTGCCAGTATCATCAAGATTGGGTGAAAAAATATTTGCTGAGATTTCAGGAAACTCGTAGTTTTTGGAAGCTTGGCAACCCCTTTCAATGAATGTGATTCTCGTCAGTCTCTGCTTGGGGCTAGTTCAATAGGACACAAACCATAGCAATAGAACTTGGAACTACATTATTGTGCCAAGTTTCAAAGAGCTAGCACAAACCGTGCTTGATTTAGAGTTCCAACTACATGTATCCATATAGGAGAAAACAGAGTGAAACCTAAACATGGAAACGGTTACTGCAAAGGAACGGTTTAACCTAGAAGATCGAAATTTGGTGAGCCAAGTGGGATTGGTGTACTGATCATTACCTACCAGTATCATGAAGATTGGGTGAAAAACTCTTTGCTGAGATTTCCGGAAACTCGTAGTTTTTTGGAAGCTTGGCAACCCCTTTCAATGAAAGTTTTTCTCGACAGTCTCTGCTTGGGGCTACTTCAATAGGACACAAACCATAGCGATAGAACTTGGAACTACATTATTGTGCCAAGTTTCAAAGAACTAGCACAAACCGTGTTTGATTTAGAGTTCCAACTACATGTATCCATATAGGAGAAAACAGAGTGAAACCTAAAAATGAAAACGGTTACTGCAAAGAACGGTATAACCTAGAAGAACGAAATTTGGTGAGCCAAGTGGGACTGGTGTACTGATCATTACCTGCAAGTATCATCAAGATTGGGTGAAAAAATGTTTGCTGCGATTTCAGGAAACTCGTAGTTTTTTGGAAGCTTGGCAACCCATTTCAATGAATGTGATTCTCATCAGTCTCTGCTTTGGGCTACTTCCATAGGACTCAAACCACAGCGATAGAACTTGGAACTGCATTATTGTGTCAAGTTTCAAAGAGCTAGCACAAACCGTGTTTGATTTAGAGTTCCAACTACATGTATCCATATAGGATAAACCAGAGTGAAACCTAAACATGAAAACGGTTACTGCAAAGGAACGGTTTAACCTAGAAGAACGAAATTTGGTCATCCAAGTGGGAGTGCTGTACTGATCATTACCTGCAAGTATCATGAAGATTGGGTGAAAAAATGTTTGCTGAGATTTCAGGAAACTCGTAGTTTTTTGGAAGCTTGGCAACCCCTTTCAATGAATGTGATTCTCGTCAGTCTCTGCTTGGGGCTACTTCAATAGGACACAAACCATAGCGATAGAACTTGGAACTACATTATTGTGCCAAGTTTCAAAGAGCTAGCACAAACCGTGTTTGATTTAGAGTTCAACTACATGTATCCATATAGGAGAAAACAGAGTGAAACCTAAACATGAAAACGGTTACTGCAAATAAACGGTTTAACATAGAAGAACGAAATTTGATGAGCCAAGTGGGATTGGTGTACTGATCATTACCTGCCAGTATCATCAAGATTGGGTGAAAAAATGTTTGCTGAGATTTCAGGAAACTCGTAGTTTTTTGGAAGCTTGGCAACCCCTTTCAATGAATGTGATTCTCGTCAGTCTCTGCTTGGGGCTACTTCAATGGGACACAAACCAAAGCAATAGAACTTGGAACTACATTATTGTGCCAAGTTTCAAAGAGCTAGCACAAACCGTGTTTGATTTAGAGTTCCAACTACATATATCCATATAGGAGAAAACAGAGTGAAACTTAAACATGAAAACGGTTACTGCAAAGGACGGTTTACCCTTGAAGAAAGAAATTTGGTCAGCCAAGTGGGACTGGTGTAGTGATCATTACTTGCAAATATCATCAAGATTGGGTGAAAAAATGTTTGCTGGATTTCCGGAAACTCGTAGTTTTTGGAAGCTTGGCAACCCCTTTCAATGAATTTGATTCTCGTCAGTCTCTGCTTGGGGCTACTTCAGTAGGACACAAACCATAGCGATAGAACTTGGAACTACATTATTGTGCCAAGTTTCAAAGAACTAGCACAAACCGTGTTTGATTTAGAGTTCCAACTACATGTATCCATATAGGAGAAAACAGAGTGAAACCTAAACATGAAAACGGTTACTGCAAAGGAACAGTTTAACCTAGAAGAACGAAATTTGGTGAGCCAAGTGGGACTGGTGTACTGATCATTAACTGCCAGTATCATCAAGATTGGGTGAAAAAATGTTTGCTGAGATTTCAGGAAACTCGTAGTTTTTTGGAAGCTTGGCAACCCATTTCAATGAATGTGATTCTCGTCAGTCTCTGCTTTGGGCTACTTCCATAGGACACAAACCATAGCGATAGAACTTTGAACTACATTATTGTGCCAAGTTTCAAAGAGCTAGCACAAACCGTGTTTGATTTACAGTTCCAACTACATGTATCCATATAGGAGAAAACAGAGTGAAACCTAAACATGAAAACGGTTACTGCAAAGGAACGGTTTAACCTAGAAGAACGAAATATGGTGAGCCAAGTGGGATTGGTGTACTGATCATTACCTGCCAGTATCATGAAGATTGGGTGAAAAACTCTTTGCTGAGATTTCCGGAAACTCGTAGTTTTTTGGAAGCTTGGCAACCCCTTTCAATGAAAGTGATTCTCGTCAGTCTCTGCTTGGGGCTACTTCAATAGGACACAAACCATAGCGATAGAACTTGGAACTACATTATTGTGGCAAGTTTCAAAGAACTAGCACAAACCGTGTTTGATTTAGAGTTCCAACTACATGTATCCATATAGGAGAAAACAGAGTGAAACCTAAACATGAAAACGGTTACTGCAAAGAGCGGTATAACCTAGAAGAACGAAATTTGGTGAGCCAAGTGGGATTGGTGTACTGATCATTACCTGCCAGTATCATCAAGATTGGGTGAAAAAATGTTTGCTGAGATTTCAGGAAACTCGTAGTTTTTTGGAAGCTTGGCAACCCATTTCAATGAATGTGATTCTCGTCAGTCTCTGCTTTGGGCTCCTTCAATAGGACACAAACCATAGCGATAGAACTTGGAACTGCATTATTGTGTCAAGTTTCAAAGAGCTAGCACAAACCGTGTTTGATTTAGAGTTCCAACTACATGTATCCATATAGGAGAAAACAGAGTGAAACCTAAACATGAAAACGGTTACTGCAAAGAACGGTATAACCTAGAAGAACGAAATTTGGTCAGCCAAGTGGGACTGGTGTACTGATCATTACCTGACAGTATCATCAAGATTGGGTGAAAAAATGTTTGCTGAGATTTCAGGAAACTCGTAGTTTTTTGGAAGCTTGGCAACCCATTTCACTGAATGTGATTCTCGTCAGTCTCTGCTTTGGGCTACTTCCATAGGACACAAACCATAGCGATAGAACTTGAAACTGCATTATTGTGTCAAGTTTCAAAGAGCTAGCACAAACCGTGTTTGATTTAGAGTTCCAACTACATGTATCCATATAGGAGAAAACAGAGTGAAACCTAAACATGAAAACGGTTACTGCAAAGGACGGTTTAACCTTGAAGAACGAAATTTGGTCAGCCAACGTGGGACTGGTGTAGTGATCATTACTTGCAAGTATCATCAAGATTGGGTGAAAAACTGTTTGCTGAGATTTCCGGAAACTCGTAGTTTTTGGAAGCTTCGCAACCCTTTCAATGAATGTGATTCTCGTCCGTCTCTGCTTGGGGCTAGTTCAATAGGACACAAACCATAGCAATAGAACTTGGAACTACATTATTGTGCCAAGTTTCAAATAGCTAGCACAAACCGTGCTTGATTTAGAGTTCCAACTACATGTATCCATATAGGAGAAAACAGAGTGAAACCTAAACATGAAAACGGTTACTGAAAAGGAACGGTTTAACCTAGAAGAACGAATTTTGATGAGCCAAGTGGAATTGGTGTAGTGATCATTACCAGCAGTATCATCAAGATTGGGTGAAAAAATGTTTGCTGAGATTTCCGGAAACTCGTAGTTTTTGGAAGCTTGGCAACCCCTTTCAATGAATGTGATTCTCGTCAGTCTCTGCTTTTGGCTAGTTCAATAGGACACAAACCATAGCAATAGAACTTGGAACTACACTATTGTGCCAAGTTTCAAATAGCTAGCACAAACCGTGCTTGATTTAGAGTTCCAACTACATGTATCCATATAGGAGAAAACAGAGTGAAACCTAAACAGGAAAACGGTTACTGCAAAGAGCGGTATAACCTAGAAGAACGAAATTTGGTGAGCCAAGTGGGACTGGTGTACTGATCATTACCTGCCAGTATCATCAAGATTGGGTGAAAAAATGTTTGCTGAGATTTCAGGAAACTAGTAGTTTTTTGGAAGCTTGGCAACCCATTTCAATGAATGTGATTCTCGTCAGTCTCTGCTTTGGGCTACTTCCATAGGACACAAACCATAGCGATAGAACTTGGAACTGCATTATTGTGTCAAGTTTCAAAGAGCTAGCACAAACCGTGTTTGATTTAGAGTTCCAAGTACATGTATCCATATAGGAGAAAACAGAGTGAAACCTAAACATTAAAACGGTTACTGCAAAGAACGGTATAACCTAGAAGAACGAAATTTGGTCAGCCAAGTGGGACTGGTGTAGTGATCATTACCTGACAGTATCATCAAGATTGGGTGAAAAAATGTTTGCTGAGATTTCAGGAAACTCGTAGTTTTTTGGAAGCTTGGCAACCCATTTCACTGAATGTGATTCTCGTCAGTCTCTGCTTTGGGCTACTTCCATAGGACACAAACCATAGCGATAGAACTTGGAACTGCATTATTGTGTCAAGTTTCAAAGAGCTAGCACAAACCGTGTTTGATTTAGAGTTCCAACTACATGTATCCATATAGGAGAAAACAGAGTGAAACCTAAACATGAAAACGGTTACTGCAAAGGAACGGTTTAACCTAGAAGAACGAAATTTGATGAGCCAAGTGGGATTGGTGTACTGATCATTACCTGCCAGTATCATCAAGATTGGGTGAAAAACTGTTTGCTGAGATTTCAGGAAACTCGTAGTTTTTAGAAGCTTGGCAACCCCTTTCAATGAATGTGATTCTCGTCAGTCTCTGCTTGGGGCTAGTTCAATAGGACACAAACCATAGCAATAGAACTTGGAACTACATTATTGTGCCAAGTTTCAAATAGCCAGCACAAACCGTGCTTGATTTAGAGTTCCAACTACATGTATCCATATAGGAGAAAACAGAGTGAAACCTAAACATGGAAACGGTTACTGCAAAGGAACGGTTTAACCTAGAAGATCGAAATTTGGTGAGCCAAGTGGGATTGGTGTACTGATCATTACCTGCCAGTATCATGAAGATTGGGTGAAAAACTCTTTGCTGAGATTTCCGGAAACTCGTAGTTTTTTGGAAGCTTGGCAACCCCTTTCAATGAAAGTTTTTCTCGTCAGTCTCTGCTTGGGGCTACTTCAATAGGACACAAACCATAGCGATAGAACTTGGAACTGCATTATTGTGTCAAGTTTCAAAGAGCTAGCACAAACCGTGTTTGATTTAGAGTTCCAACTACATGTATCCATATAGGATAAACCAGAGTGAAACCTAAACATGAAAACGGTTACTGCAAAGAACGGTATAACATAGAAAAACGAAATTTGGTCAGCCAAGTGGGACTGGTGTACTGATCATTACCTGACAGTATCATCAAGATTGGGTGAAAAAATGTTTGCTGAGATTTCAGGAAACTCGTAGTTTTTTGGAAGCTTGGCAACCCATTTCACTGAATGTGATTCTCGTCAGTCTCTGCTTTGGGCTACTTCCATAGGACACAAACCATAGCGATAGAACTTGGAACTGCATTATTGTGTCAAGTTTCAAAGAGCTAGCACAAACCGTGTTTGATTTAGAGTTCCAACTACATGTATCCATATAGGAGAAAACAGAGTGAAACCTAAACATGAAAACGGTTACTGCAAAGGACGGTTTAACCTTGAAGAACGAAATTTGGTCAGCCAAGTGGGACTGGTGTAGTGATCATTACTTGCAAGTATCATCAAGATTGGGTGAAAAACTGTTTGCTGAGATTTCCGGAAACTCGTAGTTTTTGGAAGCTTCGCAACCCTTTCAATGAATGTGATTCTCGTCAGTCTCTGCTTGGGGCTAGTTCAATAGGACACAAACCATAGCAATAGAACTTGGAACTACATTATTGTGCCAAGTTTCAAATAGCTAGCACAAACCGTGCTTGATTTAGAGTTCCAACTACATGTATCCATATAGGAGAAAACAGAGTGAAACCTAAACATGAAAACGGTTACTGCAAAGGAACGGTTTAACCTAGAAGAACGAATTTTGATGAGCCAAGTGGAATTGGTGTAGTGATCATTACCAGCAGTATCATCAAGATTGGGTGAAAAAATGTTTGCTGAGATTTCCGGAAACTCGTAGTTTTTGGAAGCTTGGCAACCCTTTCAATGAATGTGATTCTCGTCAGTCTCTGCTTGGGGCTAGTTCAATAGGACACAAACCATAGCAATAGAACTTTGAACTACACTATTGTGCCAAGTTTCAAATAGCTAGCACAAACCGTGCTTGATTTAGAGTTCCAACTACATGCATCCATATAGGAGAAAACAGAGTGAAACCTAAACATGAAAACGGTTACTGCAAAGAGCGGTATAACCTAGAAGAACGAAATTTGGTGAGCCAAGTGGGACTGGTGTACTGATCATTACCTGCCAGTATCATCAAGATTGGGTGAAAAAATGTTTGCTGAGATTTCAGGAAACTAGTAGTTTTTTGGAAGCTTGGCAACCCATTTCAATGAATGTGATTCTCGTCAGTCTCTGCATTGGGCTACTTCCATAGGACACAAACCATAGCGATAGAACTTGGAACTGCATTATTGTGTCAAGTTTCAAAGAGCTAGCACAAACCGTGTTTGATTTAGAGTTCCAAGTACATGTATCCATATAGGAGAAAACAGAGTGAAACCTAAATATGAAAACGGTTACTGCAAAGAACGGTATAACCTAGAAGAACGGAATTTGGTGATCCAAGTGGGACTGGTGTAGTGATCATTACCTGACAGTATCATCAAGATTGGGTGAAAAAATGTTTGCTGAGATTTCAGGAAACTCGTAGTTTTTTGGAAGCTTGGCAACCCATTTCACTGAATGTGATTCTCGTCAGTCTCTGCTTTAGGCTACTTCCATAGGACACAAACCATAGCGATAGAACTTGGAACTGCATTATTGTGTCAAGTTTCAAAGAGCTAGCACAAACCGTGTTTGATTTAGAGTTCCAACAACATGTATCCATATAGGAGAAAACAGAGTGAAACCTAAACATGAAAACGGTTACTGCAAAGGAACGGTTTAACCTAGAAGAACGAAATTTGATGAGCCAAGTGGGATTGGTGTACTGATCATTACCTGCCAGTATCATCAAGATTGGGTGAAAAAATATTTGCTGAGATTTCAGGAAACTCGTAGTTTTTGGAAGCTTGGCAACCCCTTTCAATGAATGTGATTCTCGTCAGTCTCTGCTTGTGGCTAGTTCAATAGGACACAAACCATAGCAATAGAACTTGGAACTACATTATTGTGCCAAGTTTCAAATAGCCAGCACAAACCGTGCTTGATTTAGAGTTCCAACTACATGTATCCATATAGGAGAAAACAGAGTGAAACCTAAACATGGAAACGGTTACTGCAAAGGAACGGTTTAACCTAGAAGATCGAAATTTGGTGAGCCAAGTGGGATTGGTGTACTGATCATTACCTGCCAGTATCATGAAGATTGGGTGAAAAACTCTTTGCTGAGATTTCCGGAAACTCGTAGTTTTTTTGGAAGCTTGGCAACCCCTTTCAATGAAAGTTTTTCTCGTCAGTCTCTGCTTGGGGCTACTTCAATAGGACACAAACCATAGCGATAGAACTTGGAACTACATTATTGTGCCAAGTTTCAAAGAACTAGCACAAACCGTGTTTGATTTAGAGTTCCAACTACATGTATCCATATAGGAGAAAACAGAGTGAAACCTAAACATGAAAACGGTTACTGCAAAGAACGGTATAACCTAGAAGAACGAAATTTGGTCAGCCAAGTGGGACTGGTGTACTGATCATTACCTGCAAGTATCATCAAGATTGGGTGAAAAAATGTTTGCTTCGATTTCAGGAAACTCGTAGTTTTTTGGAAGCTTGGCAACCCATTTCAATGAATGTGATTCTCATCAGTCTCTGCTTTGGGCTACTTCCATAGGACACAAACCACAGCGATAGAACTTGGAACTGCATTATTGTGTCAAGTTTCAAAGAGCTAGCACAAACCGTGTTTGATTTAGAGTTCCAACTACATGTATCCATATAGGATAAACCAGAGTGAAACCTAAACATGAAAACGGTTACTGCAAAGGAACGGTTTAACCTAGAAGAACGAAATTTGGTCATCCAAGTGGGAGTGCTGTACTGATCATTACCTGCAAGTATCATCAAGATTGGGTGAAAAAATGTTTGCTGAGATTTCAGGAAACTCGTAGTTTTTTGGAAGCTTGGCAACCCCTTTCAATGAATGTGATTCTCGTCAGTCTCTGCTTGGGGCTACTTCAATAGGACACAAACCATAGCGATAGAACTTGGAACTACATTATTGTGCCAAGTTTCAAAGAGCTAGCACAAACCGTGTTTGATTTAGAGTTCCAAGTACATGTATCCATATAGGAGAAAACAGAGTGAAACCTAAACATGAAAACGGTTACTGCAAATAAACGGTTTAACATAGAAGAACGAATTTTGATGAGCCAAGTGGAATTGGTGTAGTGATCATTACCAGCAGTATCATCAAGATTGGGTGAAAAAATGTTTGCTGAGATTTCCGGAAACTAGTAGTTTTTTGGAAGCCTGGCAACCCCTATCAATGAAAGTGATTCTCGTCAGTCTCTGCTTGGGGCTACTTAAATTGGACACAAACCATAGGGATAGAACTTGGAACTACATTATTGTGCCAAGTTTCAAAGAGCTAGCACAAACCGTGTTTGATTTAGAGTTCCAACTACATGTATCCATATAGGAGAAAACAGAGTGAAACCTAAACATGAAAACGGTTACTGCAAAGAGCGGTATAACCTAGAAGAACGAAATTTGGTGAGCCAAGTGGGACTGGTGTACTGATCATTACCTGCCAGTATCATCAAGATTGGGTGAAAAAATGTTTGCTGAGATTTCAGGAAACTCGTAGTTTTTTGGAAGCTTGGCAACCCATTTCACTGAATGTGATTCTCGTCAGTCTCTGCTTTGGGCTACTTCCATAGGACACAAACCATAGCGATAGAACTTGAAACTGCATTATTGTGTCAAGTTTCAAAGAGCTAGCACAAACCGTGTTTGATTTAGAGTTCCAACTACATGTATCCATATAGGAGAAAACAGAGTGAAACCTAAACATGAAAACGGTTACTGAAAAGGAACGGTTTAACCTAGAAGAACGAATTTTGATGAGCCAAGTGGAATTGGTGTAGTGATCATTACCAGCAGTATCATCAAGATTGGGTGAAAAAATGTTTGCTGAGATTTCCGGAAACTCGTAGTTTTTGGAAGCTTGGCAACCCCTTTCAATGAATGTGATTCTCGTCAGTCTCTGCTTTTGGCTAGTTCAATAGGACACAAACCATAGCAATAGAACTTGGAACTACACTATTGTGCCAAGTTTCAAATAGCTAGCACAAACCGTGCTTGATTTAGAGTTCCAACTACCTGTATCCATATAGGAGAAAACAGAGTGAAACCTAAACATGAAAACGGTTACTGCAAAGGAACGGTTTAACCTAGAAGAACGAAATTTGATGAGCCAAGTGGGATTGGTGTACTGATCATTACCTGCCAGTATCATCAAGATTGGGTGAAAAACTGTTTGCTGAGATTGCAGGAAACTCGTAGTTTTTGGAAGCTTGGCAACCCCTTTCAATGAATGTGATTCTCGTCAGTCTCTGCTTGGGGCTAGTTCAATAGGACACAAACCATAGCAATAGAACTTGGAACTACATTATTGTGCCAAGTTTCAAATAGCCAGCACAAACCGTGCTTGATTTAGAGTTCCAACTACATGTATCCATATAGGAGAAAACAGAGTGAAACCTAAACATGGAAA
The DNA here is from genome assembly GCF_045843805.1 of Urocitellus parryii. Taxonomy (NCBI): domain Eukaryota; kingdom Metazoa; phylum Chordata; class Mammalia; order Rodentia; family Sciuridae; genus Urocitellus; species Urocitellus parryii. Next base: position 39,189 of record NW_027551904.1, on the reverse strand, counting down.
CGGTTACTGCAAAGGAACGGTTTAACCTAGAAGATCGAAATTTGGTGAGCCAAGTGGGATTGGTGTACTGATCATTACCTGCCAGTATCATGAAGATTGGGTGAGAAACTCTTTGCTGAGATTTCCGGAAACTCGTAGTTTTTTGGAAGTTTGGCAACCCCTTTCAATGAAAGTTTTTCTCGTCAGTCTCTGCTTGGGGCTACTTCAATAGGACACAAACCATAGCGATAGAACTTGGAACTGCATTATTGTGTCAAGTTTCAAAGAGCTAGCACAAACCGTGTTTGATTTAGATTTCCAACTACATGTATCCATATAGGATAAACCAGAGTGAAACCTAAACATGAAAACGGTTACTGCAAAGAACGGTATAACCTAGAAAAAACGAAATTTGGTCAGCCAAGTGGGACTGGTGTACTGATCATTACCTGACAGTATCATCAAGATTGGGTGAAAAAATGTTTGCTTCGATTTCAGGAAACTCGTAGTTTTTTGGAAGCTTGGCAACCCATTTCACTGAATGTGATTCTCGTCAGTCTCTGCTTTGGGCTACTTCCATAGGACACAAACCATAGCGATAGAACTTGGAACTGCATTATTGTGTCAAGTTTCAAAGAGCTAGCACAAACCGTGTTTGATTTAGAGTTCCAACTACATGTATCAATATAAGAGAAAACAGAGTGAAACCTAAACATGAAAACGGTTACTGCAAAGGACGGTTTAACCTTGAAGAACGAAATTTGGTCAGCCAAGTGGGACTGGTGTAGTGATCATTACTTGCAAGTATCATCAAGATTGGGTGAAAAACTGTTTGCTGAGATTTCCGGAAACTCGTAGTTTTTGGAAGCTTCGCAACCCTTTCAATGAATGTGATTCTCGTCAGTCTCTGCTTGGGGCTAGTTCAATAGGACACAAACCATAGCAATAGAACTTGGAACTACATTATTGTGCCAAGTTTCAAATAGCTAGCACAAACCGTGCTTGATTTAGAGTTCCAACTACATGTATCCATATAGGAGAAAACAGAGTGAAACCTAAACATGAAAACGGTTACTGCAAAGGAACGGTTTAACCTAGAAGAACGAATTTTGATGAGCCAAGTGGAATTGGTGTAGTGATCATTACCAGCAGTATCATCAAGATTGGGTGAAAAAATGTTTGCTGAGATTTCCGGAAACTCGTAGTTTTTGGAAGCTTGGCAACCCCTTTCAATGAATGTGATTCTCGTCAGTCTCTGCTTGGGGCTAGTTCAATAGGACACAAACCATAGCAATAGAACTTGGAACTACACTATTGTGCCAAGTTTCAAATAGCTAGCACAAACCGTGCTTGATTTAGAGTTCCAACTACATGCATCCATATAGGAGAAAACAGAGTGAAACCTAAACATGAAAACGGTTACTGCAAAGAGCGGTATAACCTAGAAGAACGAAATTTGGTGAGCCAAGTGGGACTGGTGTACTGATCATTACCTGCCAGTATCATCAAGATTGGGTGAAAAAATGTTTGCTGAGATTTCAGGAAACTAGTAGTTTTTTGGAAGCTTGGCAACCCATTTCAATGAACGTGATTCTCGTCAGTCTCTGCATTGGGCTACTTCCATAGGACACAAACCATAGCGATAGAACTTGGAACTGCATTATTGTGTCAAGTTTCAAAGAGCTAGCACAAACCGTGTTTGATTTAGAGTTCCAAGTACATGTATCCATATAGGAGAAAACAGAGTGAAACCTAAACATGAAAACGGTTACTGCAAAGAACGGTATAACCTAGAAGAACGGAATTTGGTGATCCAAGTGGGACTGGTGTAGTGATCATTACCTGACAGTATCATCAAGATTGGGTGAAAAAATGTTTGCTGAGATTTCAGGAAACTCGTAGTTTTTTGGAAGCTTGGCAACCCATTTCACTGAATGTGATTCTCGTCAGTCTCTGCTTTAGGCTACTTCCATAGGACACAAACCATAGCGATAGAACTTGGAACTGCATTATTGTGTCAAGTTTCAAAGAGCTAGCACAAACCGTGTTTGATTTAGAGTTCCAACAACATGTATCCATATAGGAGAAAACAGAGTGAAACCTAAACATGAAAACGGTTACTGCAAAGGAACGGTTTAACCTAGAAGAACGAAATTTGATGAGCCAAGTGGGATTGGTGTACTGATCATTACCTGCCAGTATCATCAAGATTGGGTGAAAAAATATTTGCTGAGATTTCAGGAAACTCGTAGTTTTTGGAAGCTTGGCAACCCCTTTCAATGAATGTGATTCTCGTCAGTCTCTGCTTGGGGCTAGTTCAATAGGACACAAACCATAGCAATAGAACTTGGAACTACATTATTGTGCCAAGTTTCAAATAGCCAGCACAAACCGTGCTTGATTTAGAGTTCCAACTACATGTATCCATATAGGAGAAAACAGAGTGAAACCTAAACATGGAAACGGTTACTGCAAAGGAACGGTTTAACCTAGAAGATCGAAATTTGGTGAGCCAAGTGGGATTGGTGTACTGATCATTACCTGCCAGTATCATGAAGATTGGGTGAAAAACCCTTTGCTGAGATTTCCGGAAACTCGTAGTTTTTTGGAAGCTTGGCAACCCCTTTCAATGAAAGTTTTTCTCGTCAGTCTCTGCTTGGGGCTACTTCAATAGGACACAAACCATAGCGATAGAACTTGGAACTACATTATTGTGCCAAGTTTCAAAGAACTAGCACAAACCGTGTTTGATTTAGAGTTCCAACTACATGTATCCATATAGGAGAAAACAGAGTGAAACCTAAAAATGAAAACGGTTACTGCAAAGAACGGTATAACCTAGAAGAACGAAATTTGGTCAGCCAAGTGGGACTGGGGTACTGATCATTACCTGCCAGTATCATCAAGATTGGGTGAAAAAATGTTTGCTGAGATTTCAGGAAACTCGTAGTTTTTTGGAAGCTTGGCAACCCATTTCAATGAATGTGATTCTCGTCAGTCTCTGCTTGGGGCTACTTCCATAGGACACAAACCATAGCGATAGAACTTGGAACTGCATTATTGTGTCAAGTTTCAAGGAGCTAGCACAAACCGTGTTTGATTTAGAGTTCCAACTACATGTATCCATATAGGAGAAAACAGAGTGAAACCTAAACATGAAAACGGTAACTGCAAAGAACGGTTTAACCTAGAAGAACGAAATTTGGTGAGCCAAGTGGGACTGGTGTACTGATCATTACCTGCAAGTATCATCAAGATTGGGTGAAAAAATGTTTGCTTCGATTTCAGGAAACTCGTAGTTTTTTGGAAGCTTGGCAACCCATTTCAATGAATGTGATTCTCATCAGTCTCTGCTTTGGGCTACTTCCATAGGACACAAACCACAGCGATAGAACTTGGAACTGCATTATTGTGTCAAGTTTCAAAGAGCTAGCACAAACCGTGTTTGATTTAGAGTTCCAACTACATGTATCCATATAGGATAAACCAGAGTGAAACCTAAACATGAAAACGGTTACTGCAAAGGAACGGTTTAACCTAGAAGAACGAAATTTGGTCATCCAAGTGGGACTGCTGTACTGATCATTACCTGCAAGTATCATCAAGATTGGGTGAAAAAATGTTTGCTGAGATTTCAGGAAACTCGTAGTTTTTTGGAAGCTTGGCAACCCCTTTCAATGAATGTGATTCTCGTCAGTCTCTGCTTGGGGCTACTTCAATAGGACACAAACCATAGCGATAGAACTTGGAACTACATTATTGTGTCAAGTTTCAAAGAGCTAGCACAAACCGTGTTTGATTTAGAGTTCCAAGTACATGTATCCATATAGGAGAAAACAGAGTGAAACCTAAACATGAAAACGGTTACTGCAAATAAACGGTTTAACATAGAAGAACGAATTTTGATGAGCCAAGTGGAATTGGTGTAGTGATCATTACCAGCAGTATCATCAAGATTGGGTGAAAAAATGTTTGCTGAGATTTCCGGAAACTAGTAGTTTTTTGGAAGCTTGGCAACCCCTATCAATGAAAGTGATTCTCGTCAGTCTCTGCTTGGGGCTACTTAAATTGGACACAAACCATAGGGATAGAACTTGGAACTACATTATTGTGCCAAGTTTCAAAGAGCTAGCACAAACCGTGTTTGATTTAGAGTTCCAACTACATGTATCCATATAGGAGAAAACAGAGTGAAACCTAAAATTGAAAACGGTTACTGCAAAGGAACGGTTTAACCTAGAAGAACGAAATTTGATGAGCCAAGTGGGATTGGTGTACTGATCATTACCTGCCAGTATCATCAAGATTGGGTGAAAAAATGTTTGCTGAGATTTCAGGAAACTCGTAGTTTTTTGGAAGCTTGGCAACCCCTTTCAATGAATGTGATTCTCGTCAGTCTCTGCTTGGGGCTACTTCAATGGGACACAAACCAAAGCAATAGAACTTGGAACTACATTATTGTGCCAAGTTTCAAAGAGCTAGCACAAACCGTGTTTGATTTAGAGTTCCAACTACATGTATCCATATAGGAGAAAACAGAGTGAAACCTAAACATGAAAACGGTTACTGCAAAGGACGGTTTACCCTTGAAGAACGAAATTTGGTCAGCCAAGTGGGACTGGTGTAGTGATCATTACTTGCAAGTATCATCAAGATTGGGTGAAAAAATGTTTGCTGGATTTCCGGAAACTCGTAGTTTTTGGAAGCTTGGCAACCCCTTTCAATGAATGTGATTCTCGTCAGTCTCTGCTTGGGGCTACTTCAATAGGACACAAACCATAGCGATAGAACTTGGAACTACATTATTGTGGCAAGTTTCAAAGAACTAGCACAAACCGTGTTTGATTTAGAGTTCCAACTACATGTATCCATATAGGAGAAAACAGAGTGAAACCTAAACATGAAAAAGGTTACTGCAAAGAACGGTTTAACCTAGAAGAACGAAATTTGGTGAGCCAAGTGGGACTGGTGTACTCATCATTACCTGCAAGTATCATCAAGATTGGGTGAAAAAATGTTTGCTGAGATTTCAGGAAACTCGTAGTTTTTTGGAAGCTTGGCAACCCATTTCAATGAATGTGATTCTCATCAGTCTCTGCTTTGGGCTACTTCCATAGGACACAAACCATAGCGATAGAACTTGGAACTGCATTATTGTGTCAAGTTTCAAAGAGCTAGCACAAACCGTGTTTGATTTAGAGTTCCAACTACATGTATCCATATAGGATAAAACAGAGTGAAACCTAAACATGAAAACGGTTACTGCAAAGGAACGGTTTAACGTACAAGAACGAAATTTGGTCATCCAAGTGGGACTGCTGTACTGATCATTACCTGCAAGTATCATCAAGATTGGGTGAAAAAATGTTTGCTGAGATTTCAGGAAACTCGTAGTTTTTTGGAAGCTTGGCAACCCCTTTCAATGAATGTGATTCTCGTCAGTCTCTGCTTGGGGCTACTTCAATAGGACACAAACCATAGCGATAGAACTTGGAACTGCATTATTGTGTCAAGTTTCAAGGAGCTAGCACAAACCGTGTTTGATTTAGAGTTCCAACTACATGTATCCATATAGGAGAAAACAGAGTGAAACCTAAACATGAAAACGGTTACTGCAAAGAACGGTTTAACCTAGAAGAACGAAATTTGGTGAGCCAAGTGGGACTGGTGTACTGATCATTACCTGCAAGTATCATCAAGATTGGGTGAAAAAATGTTTGCTGCGATTTCAGGAAACTCGAGGTTTTTTGGAAGCTTGGCAACCCATTTCAATGTATGTGATTCTCATTAGTCACTGCTTTGGGCTACTTCCATAGGACACAAACCACAGCGATAGAACTTGGAACTGCATTATTGTGTCAAGTTTCAAAGAGCTAGCACAAACCGCGTTTGATTTAGAGTTCCAAATACATGTATCCATATAGGATAAACCAGAGTGAAACCTAAACATGAAAACGGTTACTGCAAAGAACGGTATAACCTAGAAGAACGAAATTTGGTCAGCCAAGTGGGACTGGTGTACTGATCATTACCTGACAGTATCATCAAGATTGGGTGAAAAAATGTTTGCTGAGATTTCAGGAAACTCGTAGTTTTTTGGAAGCTTGGCAACCCCTTTCAATGAATGTGATTCTCGTCAGTCTCTGCTTTGGGCTACTTCCATAGGACACAAACCATAGCGATAGAACTTGGAACTGCATTATTGTGTCAAGTTTCAAAGAGCTAGCACAAACCGTGTTTGATTTAGAGTTCCAACTACATGTATCCATATAGGAGAAAACAGAGTGAAACCGAAACATGAAAACGGTTACTGCAAAGGACGGTTTAACCTTGAAGAACGAAATTTGGTCAGCCAAGTGGGACTGGTGTAGTGATCATTACTTGCAAGTATCATCAAGATTGGGTGAAAAACTGTTTGCTGAGATTTCCGGAAACTCGTAGTTTTTGGAAGCTTCGCAACCCTTTCAATGAATGTGATTCTCGTCAGTCTCTGCTTGGGGCTAGTTGAATAGGACACAAACCATAGCAATAGAACTTGGAACTACATTATTGTGCCAAGTTTCAAATAGCTAGCACAAACCGTGCTTGATTTAGAGTTCCAACTACATGTATCCATATAGGAGAAAACAGAGTGAAACCTAAACATGAAAACGGTTACTGCAAAGGAACGATTTAACCTAGAAGAACGAATTTTGATGAGCCAAGTGGAATTGGTGTAGTGATCATTACCAGCAGTATCATCAAGATTGGGTGAAAAAACGTTTGCTGAGATTTCCGGAAACTCGTAGTTTTTGGAAGCTTGGCAACCCCTTTCAATGAATGTGATTCTCGTCAGTCTCTGCTTGGGGCTAGTTCAATAGGACACAAACCATAGCAATAGAACTTGGAACTACACTATTGTGCCAAGTTTCAAATAGCTAGCACAAACCGTGCTTGATTTAGAGTTCCAACTACATGTATCCATATAGGAGAAAACAGAGTGAAACCTAAACATGAAAACGGTTACTGCAAAGAGCGGTATAACCTAGAAGAACGAAATTTGGTGATCCAAGTGGGACTGGTGTACTGATCATTACCTGCCAGTATCATCAAGATTGGGTGAAAAAATGTTTGCTGAGATTTCAGGAAACTCGTAGTTTTTTGGAAGCTTGGCAACCCATTTCAATGAATGTGATTCTCGTCAGTCTCTGCTTTGGGCTACTTCCATAGGACACAAACCATAGCGATAGAACTTGGAACTGCATTATTGTGTCAAGTTTCAAAGAGCTAGCACAAACCGTGTTTGATTTAGAGTTCCAAGTACATGTATCCATATAGGAGAAAACAGAGTGAAACCTAAAAATGAAAACGGTTACTGCAAAGAACGGTATAACCTAGAAGAACGAAATTTGGTCAGCCAAGTGGGACTGGTGAAGTGATCATTACCTGACAGTATCATCAAGATTGGGTGAAAAAATGTTTGCTGAGATTTCAGGAAACTCGTAGTTTTTTGGAAGCTTGGCAACCCATTTCACTGAATGTGATTCTCGTCAGTCTCTGCTTTGGGCTACTTCCATAGGACACAAACCATAGCGATAGAACTTGGAACTGCATTATTGTGTCAAGTTTCAAAGAGCTAGCACAAACCGTGTTTGATTTAGAGTTCCAACTACATGTATCCATATAGGAGAAAACAGAGTGAAACCTAAACATGAAAACGGTTACTGCAAAGGAACGGTTTAACTGAGAAGAACGAAATTTGATGAGCTAAGTGGGATTGGTGTACTGATCATTACCTGCCAGTATTATCAAGATTGGGTGAAAAAATATTTGCTGAGATTTCAGGAAACTCGTAGTTTTTGGAAGCTTGGCAACCGCTTTCAATGAATGTGATTCTCGTCAGTCTCTGCTTGGGGATAGTTCAATAGGACACAAACCATAGCAATAGAACTTGGAACTACATTATTGTGCCAAGTTTCAAAGAACTAGCACAAACCGTGTTTGATTTAGAGTTCCAACTACATGTATCCATATAGGAGAAAACAGATTGAAACCTAAAAATGAAAACGGTTACTGCAAAGAACGGTATAACCTAGAAGAACGAAATTTGGTCAGCCAAGTGGGACTGGGGTACTGATCATTACCTGCCAGTATCATCAAGATTGGGTGAAAAAATGTTTGCTGAGATTTCAGGAAACTCGTAGTTTTTTGGAAGCTTGGCAACCCATTTCAATGAATATGATTCTCGTCAGTCTCTGCTTTGGGCTACTTCCATAGGACACAAACCATAGCGATAGAACTTGGAACTGCATTATTGTGTCAAGTTTCAAGTAGCTAGCACAAACCGTGTTTGATTTAGAGTTCCAACTACATGTATCCATATAGGAGAAAACAGAGTGAAACCTAAACATGAAAACGGTTACTGCAAAGAACGGTTTAACCTAGAAGAACGAAATTTGGTGAGCCAAGTGGGACTGGTGTACTGATCATTACCTGCAAGTATCATCAAGATTGGGTGAAAAAATGTTTGCTGCGATTTCAGGAAACTCGTAGTTTTTTGGAAGCTTGGCAACCCATTTCAATGAATGTGATTCTCATCAGTCTCTGCTTTGGGCTACTTCCATAGGACACAAACCACAGCGATAGAACTTGGAACTGCATTATTGTGTCAAGTTTCAAAGAGCTAGCACAAACCGTGTTTGATTTAGAGTTCCAACTACATGTATCCATATAGGATAAACCAGAGTGAAACCTAAACATGAAAACGGTTACTGCAAAGGAACGGTTTAACCTAGAAGAACGAAATTTGGTCATCCAAGTGGGACTGGTGTACTGATCATTACCTGCCAGTATCATCAAGATTGGGTGAAAAAATGTTTGCTGAGATTTCAGGAAACTCGTAGTTTTTTGGAAGCTTGGCAACCCATTTCAATGAATGTGATTCTCGTCAGTCTCTGCTTTGGGCTACTTCCATAGGAAACAAACCATAGCGATAGAACTTGGAACTGCATTATTGTGTCAAGTTTCAAAGAGCTAGCACAAACCGTGTTTGATTGTGAGTTCCAACTACATGTATCCATATAGGAGAAAACAGAGTGAAACCTAAACATGAAAACGGTTACTGCAAAGAACGGTATAACCTAGAAGAATGAAATTTGGTCAGCCAAGTGGGACTGGTGTAGTGATAATTACCTGACAGTATCATCAAGATTGGGTGAAAAAATGTTTGCTGAGATTTCAGGAAACTCGTAGTTTTTTGGAAGCTTGGCAACCCATTTCACTGAATGTGATTCTCGTCAGTCTCTGCTTTGGGCTACTTCCATAGGACACAAACCATAGCGATAGAACTTGGAACTGCATTATTGTGTCAAGTTTCAAAGAGCTAGCACAAACCGTGTTTGATTTAGAGTTCCAACTACATGTATCCATATAGGAGAAAACAGAGTGAAACCTAAACATGAAAACGGTTACTGCAAAGGAACGGTTTAACCTAGAAGAACGAAATTTGATGAGCCAAGTGGGATTGGTGTACTGATCATTACCTGCCAGTATCATCAAGATTGGGTGAAAAAATATTTGCTGAGATTTCAGGAAACTCGTAGTTTTTGGAAGCTTGGCAACCGCTTTCAATGAATGTGATTCTCGTCAGTCTCTGCTTGGGGATAGTTCAATAGGACACAAACCATAGCAATAGAACTTGGAACTACATTATTGTGCCAAGTTTCAAATAGCCAGCACAAACCGTGCTTGATTTAGAGTTCCAACTACATGTATCCATATAGGAGAAAACACAGTGAAACCTAAACATGGAAACGGTTACTGCAAAGGAACGGTTTAACCTAGAAGATCGAAATTTGGTGAGCCAAGTGGGATTGGTGTACTGATCATTACCTGCCAGTATCATGAAGATTGGGTGAAAAACCCTTTGCTGAGATTTCCGGAAACTCGTAGTTTTTTGGAAGCTTGGCAACCCCATTCAATGAAAGTTTTTCTCGTCAGTCTCTGCTTGGGGCTACTTCAATAGGACACAAACCATAGCGATAGAACTTGGAACTACATTATTGTGCCAAGTTTCAAAGAACTAGCACAAACCGTGTTTGATTTAGAGTTCCAACTACATGTATCCATATAGGAGAAAACAGATTGAAACCTAAAAATGAAAACGGTTACTGCAAAGAACGGTATAACCTAGAAGAACGAAATTTGGTCAGCCAAGTGGGACTGGGGTACTGATCATTACCTGCCAGTATCATCAAGATTGGGTGAAAAAATGTTTGCTGAGATTTCAGGAAACTCGTAGTTTTTTGGAAGCTTGGCAACCCATTTCAATGAATGTGATTCTCGTCAGTCTCTGCTTTGGGCTACTTCCATAGGACACAAACCATAGCGATAGAACTTGCAACTGCATTATTGTGTCAAGTTTCAAGGAGCTAGCACAAACCGTGTTTGATTTAGAGTTCCAACTACATGTATCCATATAGGAGAAAACAGAGTGAAACCTAAACATGAAAAAGGTTACTGCAAAGAACGGTTTATCCTAGAAGAACGAAATTTGGTGAGCCAAGTGGGACTGGTGTACTGATCATTACCTGCAAGTATCATCAAGATTGGGTGAAAAAATGTTTGCTGCGATTTCAGGAAACTCGTAGTTTTTTGGAAGCTTGGCAACCCATTTCAATGAATGTGATTCTCATCAGTCTCTGCTTTGGGCTACTTCCATAGGACACAAACCACAGCGATAGAACTTGGAACTGCATTATTGTGTCAAGTTTCAAAGAGCTAGCACAAACCGTGTTTGATTTAGAGTTCCAACTACATGTATCCATATAGGATAAACCAGAGTGAAACCTAAACATGAAAACGGTTACTGCAAAGGAACGGTTTAACCTAGAAGAACGAAATTTGGTCATCCAAGTGGGACTGCTGTACCGATCATTACCTGCAAGTATCATCAAGATTGGGTGAAAAAATGTTTGCTGAGATTTCAGGAAACTCGTAGTTTTTTGGAAGCTTGGCAACCCCTTTCAATGAATGTGATTCTCGTCAGTCTCTGCTTGGGGCTACTTCAATAGGACACAAACCATAGCGATAGAACTTGGAACTACATTATTGTGCCAAGTTTCAAAGAGCTAGCACAAACCGTGTTTGATTTAGAGTTCCAAGTACATGTATCCATATAGGAGAAAACAGAGTGAAACCTAAACATGAAAACGGTTACTGCAAATAAACGGTTTAAAATAGAAGAACGAATTTTGATGAGCCAAGTGGAATTGGTGTAGTGATCATTACCAGCAGTATCATCAGATTGGGTGAAAAAATGTTTGCTGAGATTTCCGGAAACTAGTAGTTTTTTGGAAGCTTGGCAACCCCTATCAATGAAAGTGATTCTCGTCAGTCTCTGCTTGGGGCTACTTAAATTGGACACAAACCATAGGGATAGAACTTGGAACTACATTATTGTGCCAAGTTTCAAAGAGCTAGCACAAACCGTGTTTGATTTAGAGTTCCAACTACATGTATCCATATAGGAGAAAACAGAGTGAAACCTAAAATTGAAAACGGTTACTGCAAAGGAACGGTTTAACCTAGAAGAACGAAATTTGATGAGCCAAGTGGGATTGGTGTACTGATCATTACCTGCCAGTATCATCAAGATTGGGTGAAAAAATGTTTGCTGAGATTTCAGGAAACTCGTAGTTTTTTGGAAGCTTGGCAACCCCTTTCAATGAATGTGATTCTCGTCAGTCTCTGCTTGGGGCTACTTCAATGGGACACAAACCAAAGCAATAGAACTTGGAACTACATTATTGTGCCAAGTTTCAACGAGCTAGCACAAACCGTGTTTGATTTAGAGTTCCAACTACATGTATCCATATAGGAGAAAACAGAGTGAAACCTAAACATGAAAACGGTTACTGCAAAGGACGGTTTACCCTTGAAGAACGAAATTTGGTCAGCAAAGTGGGACTGGTGTAGTGATCATTACTTGCAAGTATCATCCATATTGGGTGAAAAAATGTTTGCTGGATTTCCGGAAACTCGTAGTTTTTGGAAGCTTGGCAACCCCTTTCAATGAATGTGATTCTCGTCAGTCTCTGCTTGGGGCTACTTCAATAGGACACAAACCATAGTGATAGAACTTGGAACTACATTATTGTGCCAAGTTTCAAAGAACTAGCACAAACCGTGTTTGATTTACAGTTCCAACTACATGTATCCATATAGCAGAAAACAGAGTGAAACCTAAACATGAAAACGGTTACTGCAAAGGAACGGTTTAACCTAGAAGAACGAAATATGGTGAGCCAAGTGGGATTGGTGTACTGATCATTACCTGCCAGTATCATGAAGATTGGGTGAAAAACTCTTTGCTGAGATTTCCGGAAACTCGTAGTTTTTTGGAAGCTTGGCAACCCCTTTCAATGAAAGTGATTCTCGTCAGTCTCTGCTTGGGGCTACTTCAATAGGACACAAACCATAGCGATAGAACTTGGAACTACATTATTGTGGCAAGTTTCAAAGAACTAGCACAAACCGTGTTTGATTTAGAGTTCCAACTACATGTATCCATATAGGAGAAAACAGAGTGAAACCTAAACATGAAAAAGGTTACTGCAAAGGAACGGTTTAACGTACAAGAACGAAATTTGGTCATCCAAGTGGGACTGCTGTACTGATCATTACCTGCAAGTATCATCAAGATTGGGTGAAAAAATGTTTGCTGAGATTTCAGGAAACTCGTAGTTTTTTGGAAGCTTGGCAACCCCTTTCAATGAATGTGATTCTCGTCAGTCTCTGCTTGGGGCTACTTCAATAGGACACAAACCATAGCGATAGAACTTGGAACTGCATTATTGTGTCAAGTTTCAAAGAGCTAGCACAAACCGTGTTTGATTTAGAGTTCCAACTACATGTATCAATATAAGAGAAAACAGAGTGAAACCTAAACATGAAAACGGTTACTGCAAAGGACGGTTTAACCTTGAAGAACGAAATTTGGTCAGCCAAGTGGGACTGGTGTAGTGATCATTACTTGCAAGTATCATCAAGATTGGGTGAAAAACTGTTTGCTGAGATTTCCGGAAACTCGTAGTTTTTGGAAGCTTCGCAACCCTTTCAATGAATGTGATTCTCGTCAGTCTCTGCTTGGGGCTAGTTCAATAGGACACAAACCATAGCAATAGAACTTGGAACTACATTATTGTGCCAAGTTTCAAATAGCTAGCACAAACCGTGCTTGATTTAGAGTTCCAACTACATGTATCCATATAGGAGAAAACAGAGTGAAACCTAAACATGAAAACGGTTACTGCAAAGGAACGGTTTAACCTAGAAGAACGAATTTTGATGAGCCAAGTGGAATTGGTGTAGTGATCATTACCAGCAGTATCATCAAGATTGGGTGAAAAAATGTTTGCTGAGATTTCCGGAAACTCGTAGTTTTTGGAAGCTTGGCAACCCCTTTCAATGAATGTGATTCTCCTCAGTCTCTGCTTGGGGCTAGTTCAATAGGACACAAACCATAGCAATAGAACTTGGAACTACACTATTGTGCCAAGTTTCAAATAGCTAGCACAAACCGTGCTTGATTTAGAGTTCCAACTACATGCATCCATATAGGAGAAAACAGAGTGAAACCTAAACATGAAAACGGTTACTGCAAAGAGCGGTATAACCTAGAAGAACGAAATTTGGTGAGCCAAGTGGGACTGGTGTACTGATCATTACCTGCCAGTATCATCAAGATTGGGTGAAAAAATGTTTGCTGAGATTTCAGGAAACTAGTAGTTTTTTGGAAGCTTGGCAACCCATTTCAATGAATGTGATTCTCGTCAGTCTCTGCATTGGGCTACTTCCATAGGACACAAACCATAGCGATAGAACTTGGAACTGCATTATTGTGTCAAGTTTCAAAGAGCTAGCACAAACCGTGTTTGATTTAGAGTTCCAAGTACATGTATCCATATAGGAGAAAACAGAGTGAAACCTAAACATGAAAACGGTTACTGCAAAGAACGGTATAACCTAGAAGAACGGAATTTGGTGATCCAAGTGGGACTGGTGTAGTGATCATTACCTGACAGTATCATCAAGATTGGGTGAAAAAATGTTTGCTGAGATTTCAGGAAACTCGTAGTTTTTTGGAAGCTTGGCAACCCATTTCACTGAATGTGATTCTCGTCAGTCTCTGCTTTAGGCTACTTCCATAGGACACAAACCATAGCGATAGAACTTGGAACTGCATTATTGTGTCAAGTTTCAAAGAGCTAGCACAAACCGTGTTTGATTTAGAGTTCCAACAACATGTATCCATATAGGAGAAAACAGAGTGAAACCTAAACATGAAAACGGTTACTGCAAAGGAACGGTTAACCTAGAAGAACGAAATTTGATGAGCCAAGTGGGATTGGTGTACTGATCATTACCTGCCAGTATCATCAAGATTGGGTGAAAAAATATTTGCTGAGATTTCAGGAAACTCGTAGTTTTTGGAAGCTTGGCAACCCCTTTCAATGAATGTGATTCTCGTCAGTCTCTGCTTGGGGCTAGTTCAATAGGACACAAACCATAGCAATAGAACTTGGAACTACATTATTGTGCCAAGTTTCAAATAGCCAGCACAAACCGTGCTTGATTTAGAGTTCCAACTACATGTATCCATATAGGAGAAAACAGAGTGAAACCTAAACATGGAAACGGTTACTGCAAAGGAACGGTTTAACCTAGAAGATCGAAATTTGGTGAGCCAAGTGGGATAGGTGTACTGATCATTACCTGCCAGTATCATGAAGATTGGGTGAAAAACTCTTTGCTGAGATTTCCGGAAACTCGTAGTTTTTTGGAAGCTTGGCAACCCCTTTCAATGAAAGTTTTTCTCGACAGTCTCTGCTTGGGGCTACTTCAATAGGACACAAACCATAGCGATAGAACTTGGAACTACATTATTGTGCCAAGTTTCAAATAGCTAGCACAAACCGTGTTTGATTTAGAGTTCCAACTACATGTATCCATATAGGAGAAAACAGAGTGAAACCTAAAAATGAAAACGGTTACTGCAAAGAACGGTATAACCTAGAAGAACGAAAATTTGGTCAGCCAAGTGGGACTGGGGTACTGATCATTACCTGCCAGTATCATCAAGATTGGGTGAAAAAATGTTTGCTGAGATTTCAGGAAACTCGTAGTTTTTTGGAAGCTTGGCAACCCATTTCAATGAATGTGATTCTCGTCAGTCTCTGCTTGGGGCTACTTCCATAGGACACAAACCCATAGCGATAGAACTTGGAACTGCATTATTGTGTCAAGTTTCAAGGAGCTAGCACAAACCGTGTTTGATTTAGAGTTCCAACTACATGTATCCATATAGGAGAAAACAGAGTGAAACTAAACATGAAAACGGTAACTGCAAAGAACGGTTTAACCTAGAAGAACGAAATTTGGTGAGCCAAGTGGGACTGGTGTACTGATCATTACCTGCAAGTATCATCAAGATTGGGTGAAAAAATGTTTGCTTCGATTTCAGGAAACTCGTAGTTTTTTGGAAGCTTGGCAACCCATTTCAATGAATGTGATTCTCATCAGTCTCTGCTTTGGGCTACTTCCATAGGACACAAACCACAGCGATAGAACTTGGAACTGCATTATTGTGTCAAGTTTCAAAGAGCTAGCACAAACCGTGTTTGATTTAGAGTTCCAACTACATGTATCCATATAGGATAAACCAGAGTGAAACCTAAACATGAAAACGGTTACTGCAAAGGAACGGTTTAACCTAGAAGAACGAAATTTGGTCATCCAAGTGGGACTGCTGTACTGATCATTACCTGCAAGTATCATCAAGATTGGGTGAAAAAATGTTTGCTGAGATTTCAGGAAACTCGTAGTTTTTTGGAAGCTTGGCAACCCCTTTCAATGAATGTGATTCTCGTCAGTCTCTGCTTGGGGCTACTTCAATAGGACACAAACCATAGCGATAGAACTTGGAACTACATTATTGTGCCAAGTTTCAAAGAGCTAGCACAAACCGTGTTTGATTTAGAGTTCCAAGTACATGTATCCATATAGGAGAAAACAGAGTGAAACCTAAACATGAAAACGGTTACTGCAAATAAACGGTTTAACATAGAAGAACGAATTTTGATGAGCCAAGTGGAATTGGTGTAGTGATCATTACCAGCAGTATCATCAAGATTGGGTGAAAAATGTTTGCTGAGATTTCCGGAAACTAGTAGTTTTTTGGAAGCTTGGCAACCCCTATCAATGAAAGTGATTCTCGTCAGTCTCTGCTTGGGGCTACTTAAATTGGACACAAACCATAGGGATAGAACTTGGAACTACATTATTGTGCCAAGTTTCAAAGAGCTAGCACAAACCGTGTTTGATTTAGAGTTCCAACTACATGTATCCATATAGGAGAAAACAGAGTGAAACCTAAAATTGAAAAACGGTTACTGCAAAGGAACGGTTTAACCTAGAAGAACGAAATTTGATGAGCCAAGTGGGATTGGTGTACTGATCATTACCTGCCAGTATCATCAAGATGGGTGAAAAAATGTTTGCTGAGATTTCAGGAAACTCGTAGTTTTTTGGAAGCTTGGCAACCCCTTTCAATGAATGTGATTCTCGTCAGTCTCTGCTTGGGGCTACTTCAATGGGACACAAACCAAAGCAATAGAACTTGGAACTACATTATTGTGCCAAGTTTCAAAGAGCTAGCACAAACCGTGTTTGATTTAGAGTTCCAACTACATGTATCCATATAGGAGAAAACAGAGTGAAACCTAAACATGAAAACGGTTACTGCAAAGGACGGTTTACCCTTGAAGAACGAAATTTGGTCAGCCAAGTGGGACTGGTGTAGTGATCATTACTTGCAAGTATCATCAAGATTGGGTGAAAAATTGTTTGCTGGATTTCCGGAAACTCGTAGTTTTTGGAAGCTTGGCAACCCCTTTCAATGAATGTGATTCTCGTCAGTCTCTGCTTGGGGCTACTTCAATAGGACACAAACCATAGCGATAGAACTTGGAACTACATTATTGTGGCAAGTTTCAAAGAACTAGCACAAACCGTGTTTGATTTAGAGTTCCAACTACATGTATCCATATAGGAGAAAACAGAGTGAAACCTAAACATGAAAAAGGTTACTGCAAAGAACGGTTTAACCTAGAAGAACGAAATTTGGTGAGCCAAGTGGGACTGGTGTACTCATCATTACCTGCAAGTATCATCAAGATTGGGTGAAAAAATGTTTGCTGAGATTTCAGGAAACTCGTAGTTTTTTGGAAGCTTGGCAACCCATTTCAATGAATGTGATTCTCATCAGTCTCTGCTTTGGGCTACGTCCATAGGACACAAACCATAGCGATAGAACTTGGAACTGCATTATTGTGTCAAGTTTCAAAGAGCTAGCACAAACCGTGTTTGATTTAGAGTTCCAACTACATGTATCCATATAGGATAAAACAGAGTGAAACCTAAACATGAAAACGGTTACTGCAAAGGAACGGTTTAACGTACAAGAACGAAATTTGGTCATCCAAGTGGGACTGCTTTACTGATCATTACCTGCAAGTATCATCAAGATTGGGTGAAAAAATGTTTGCTGAGATTTCATGAAACTCGTAGTTTTTTGGAAGCTTGGCAACCCCTTTCAATGAATGTGATTCTCGTCAGTCTCTGCTTGGGGCTACTTCAATAGGACACAAACCATAGCGATAGAACTTGGAACTGCATTATTGTGTCAAGTTTCAAGGAGCTAGCACAAACCGTGTTTGATTTAGAGTTCCAACTACATGTATCCATATAGGAGAAAACAGAGTGAAACCTAAACATGAAAACGGTTACTGCAAAGAACGGTATAACCTAGAAGAACGAAATTTGGTCAGCCAAGTGGGACTGGTATACTTATCATTACCTGACAGTATCATCAAGATTGGGTGAAAAAATGTTTGCTGAGATTTCAGGAAACTCGTAGTTTTTTGGAAGCTTGGCAACCCATTTCACTGAATGTGATTCTCGTCAGTCTCTGCTTTTGGCTACTTCCATAGGACACAAACCATAGCGATAGAACTTGGAACTGCATTATTGTGTCAAGTTTCAAAGAGCTAGCACAAACCGTGTTTGATTTAGAGTTCCAACTACATGTATCCATATAGGAGAAAACAGAGTGAAACCTAAACATGAAAACGGTTACTGCAAAGGACGGTTTAACCTTGAAGAACGAAATTTGGTCAGCCAAGAGGGACTGGTGTAGTGATCATTACTTGCAAGTATCATCAAGATAGGGTGAAAAACTGTTTGCTGAGATTTCCGGAAACTCGTAGTTTTTGGAAGCTTCGCAACCCTTTCAATGAATGTGATTCTCGTCAGTCTCTGCTTGGGGCTAGTTCAATAGGACACAAACCATAGCAATAGAACTTGGAACTACATTATTGTGCCAAGTTTCAAATAGCTAGCACAAACCGTGCTTGATTTAGAGTTCCAACTACATGTATCCATATAGGAGAAAACAGAGTGAAACCTAAACATGAAAACGGTTACTGCAAAGGAACGATTTAACCTAGAAGAACGAATTTTGATGAGCCAAGTGGAATTGGTGTAGTGATCATTACCAGCAGTATCATCAAGATTGGGTGAAAAAATGTTTGCTGAGATTTCCGGAAACTCGTAGTTTTTGGAACCTTGGCAACCCCTTTCAATGAATGTGATTCTCGTCAGTCTCTGCTTGGGGCTAGTTCAATAGGACACAAACCATAGCAATAGAACTTGGAACTACACTATTGTGCCAAGTTTCAAATAGCTAGCACAAACCGTGCTTGATTTAGAGTTCCAACTACATGTATCCATATAGGAGAAAACAGAGTGAAACCTAAACATGAAAACGGTTACTGCAAAGAGCGGTATAACCTAGAAGAACGAAATTTGGTGATCCAAGTGGGACTGGTGTACTGATCATTACCTGCCAGTATCATCAAGATTGGGTGAAAAAATGTTTGCTGAGATTTCAGGAAACTCGTAGTTTTTTGGAAGCTTGGCAACCCATTTCAATGAATGTGATTCTCGTCAGTCTCTGCTTTGGGCTACTTCCATAGGACACAAACCATAGCGATAGAACTTGGAACTGCATTATTGTGTCAAGTTTCAAAGAGCTAGCACAAACCGTGTTTGATTTAGAGTTCCAAGTACATGTATCCATATAGGAGAAAACAGAGTGAAACCTAAACATGAAAACGGTTACTGCAAAGAACGGTATAACCTAGAAGAACGAAATTTGGTCAGCCAAGTGGGACTGGTGAAGTGATCATTACCTGACAGTATCATCAAGATTGGGTCAAAAAATGTTTGCTGAGATTTCAGGAAACTCGTAGTTTTTTGGAAGCTTGGCAACCCATTTCACTGAATGTGATTCTCGTCAGTCTCTGCTTTGGGCTACTTCCATAGGACACAAACCATAGCGATAGAACTTGGAACTGCATTATTGTGTCAAGTTTCAAAGAGCTAGCACAAACCGTGTTTGATTTAGAGTTCCAACTACATGTATCCATATAGGAGAAAACAGAGTGAAACCTAAACATGAAAACGGTTACTGCAAAGGAACGGTTTAACCTAGAAGAACGAAATTTGATGAGCTAAGTGGGATTGGTGTACTGATCATTACCTGCCAGTATTATCAAGATTGGGTGAAAAAATATTTGCTGAGATTTCAGGAAACTCGTAGTTTTTGGAAGCTTGGCAACCGCTTTCAATGAATGTGATTCTCGTCAGTCTCTGCTTGGGGATAGTTCAATAGGACACAAACCATAGCAATAGAACTTGGAACTACATTATTGTGCCAAGTTTCAAATAGCAAGCATAAACCGTGCTTGATTTAGAGTTCCAACTACATGTATCCATATAGGAGAAAACAGAGTGAAACCTAAACATGGAAATTGTTACTGCAAAGGAACGGTTTAACCTAGAAGATCGAAATTTGGTGAGCCAAGTGGGATTGGTGTACTGATCATTACCTGCCAGTATCATGAAGATTGGGTGAAAAACTCTTTGCTGAGATTTCCGGAAACTCGTAGTTTTTTGGAAGCTTGGCAACCCCTTTCAATGAAAGTTTTTCTCGTCAGTCTCTGCTTGGGGCTACTTCAATAGGACACAAACCATAGCGATAGAACTTGGAACTACATTATTGTGCCAAGTTTCAAAGAACTAGCACAAACCGTGTTTGATTTAGAGTTCCAACTACATGTATCCATATAGGAGAAAACAGATTGAAACCTAAAAATGAAAACGGTTACTGCAAAGAACGGTATAACCTAGAAGAACGAAATTTGGTCAGCCAAGTGGGACTGGGGTACTGATCATTACCTGCCAGTATCATCAAGATTGGGTGAAAAAATGTTTGCTGAGATTTCAGGAAACTCGTAGTTTTTTGGAAGCTTGGCAACCCATTTCAATGAATGTGATTCTCGTCAGTCTCTGCTTTGGGCTACTTCCATAGGACACAAACCATAGCGATAGAACTTGGAACTGCATTAATGTGTCAAGTTTCAAAGAGCTAGCACAAACCGTGTTTGATTTAGAGTTCCAACTACATGTATCCATATAGGAGAAAACAGAGTGAAACCTAAACATGAAAAAGGTTACTGCAAAGAACGGTTTAACCTAGAAGAACGAAATTTGGTGAGCCAAGTGGGACTGGTGTACTGATCATTACCTGCAAGTATCATCAAGATTGGGTGAAAAAATGTTTGCTGCGATTTCAGGAAACTCGTAGTTTTTTGGAAGCTTGGCAACCCATTTCAATGAATGTGATTCTCGTCAGTCTCTGCTTTGGGCTACTTCCATAGGACACAAACCATAGCGATAGAACTTGGAACTGCATTATTGTGTCAAGTTTCAAAGAGCTAGCACAAACCGTGTTTGATTTAGAGTTCCAAGTACATGTATCCATATAGGAGAAAACAGAGTGAAACCTAAACATTAAAACGGTTACTGCAAAGAACGGTATAACCTAGAAGAACGAAATTTGGTCAGCCAAGTGGGACTGGTGTAGTGATCATTACCTGACAGTATCATCAAGATTGGGTCAAAAAATGTTTGCTGAGATTTCAGGAAACTCGTAGTTTTTTGGAAGCTTGGCAACCCATTTCACTGAATGTGATTCTCGTCAGTCTCTGCTTTGGGCTACTTCCATAGGACACAAACCATAGCGATAGAACTTGGAACTGCATTATTGTGTCAAGTTTCAAAGAGCTAGCACAAACCGTGTTTGATTTAGAGTTCCAACTACATGTATCCATATAGGAGAAAACAGAGTGAAACCTAAACATGAAAACGGTTACTGCAAAGGAACGGTTTAACCTAGAAGAACGAAATTTGATGAGCCAAGTGGGATTGGTGTACTGATCATTACCTGCCAGTATCATCAAGATTGGGTGAAAAAATATTTGCTGAGATTTCAGGAAACTCGTAGTTTTTGGAAGCTTGGCAACCGCTTTCAATGAATGTGATTCTCGTCAGTCTCTGCTTGGGGATAGTTCAATAGGACACAAACCATAGCAATAGAACTTGGAACTACATTATTGTGCCAAGTTTCAAATAGCCAGCACAAACCGTGCTTGATTTAGAGTTCCAACTACATGTATCCATATAGGAGAAAACAGAGTGAAACCTAAACATGGAAACGGTTACTGCAAAGGAACGGTTTAACCTAGAAGATCGAAATTTGGTGAGCCAAGTGGGATTGGTGTACTGATCATTACCTGCCAGTATCATGAAGATTGGGTGAAAAACTCTTTGCTGAGATTTCCGGAAACTCGTAGTTTTTTGGAAGCTTGGCAACCCCTTTCAATGAAAGTTTTTCTCGTCAGTCTCTGCTTGGGGCTACTTCAATAGGACACAAACCATAGCGATAGAACTTGGAACTACATTATTGTGCCAAGTTTCAAAGAACTAGCACAAACCGTGTTTGATTTAGAGTTCCAACTACATGTATCCATATAGGAGAAAACAGATTGAAACCTAAAAATGAAAACGGTTACTGCAAAGAACGGTATAACCTAGAAGAACGAAATTTGGTCAGCCAAGTGGGGCTGGGGTACTGATCATTACCTGCCAGTATCATCAAGATTGGGTGAAAAAATGTTTGCTGAGATTTCAGGAAACTCGTAGTTTTTTGGAAGCTTGACAACCCATTTCAATGAATGTGATTCTCGTCAGTCTCTGCTTTGGGCTACTGCCATAGGACACAAACCATAGCGATAGAACTTGCAACTGCATTATTGTGTCAAGTTTCAAGGAGCTAGCACAAACCGTGTTTGATTTAGAGTTCCAACTACATGTATCCATATAGGAGAAAACAGAGTGAAACCTAAACATGAAAAAGGTTACTGCAAAGAACGGTTTAACCTAGAAGAACGAAATTTGGTGAGCCAAGTGGGACTGGTGTACTGATCATTACCTGCAAGTATCATCAAGATTGGGTGAAAAAATGTTTGCTGCGATTTCAGGAAACTCGTAGTTTTTTGGAAGCTTGGCAACCCATTTCAATGAATGTGATTCTCATCAGTCTCTGCTTTGGGCTACTTCCATAGGACACAAACCACAGCGATAGAACTTGGAACTGCATTATTGTGTCAAGTTTCAAAGAGCTAGCACAAACCGTGTTTGATTTAGAGTTCCAACTACATGTATCCATATAGGATAAACCAGAGTGAAACCTAAACATGAAAACGGTTACTGCAAAGGAACGGTTTAACCTAGAAGAACGAAATTTGGTCATCCAAGTGGGACTGCTGTACTGATCATTACCTGCAAGTATCATCAAGATTGGGTGAAAAAATGTTTGCTGAGATTTCAGGAAACTCGTAGTTTTTTGGAAGCTTGGCAACCCCTTTCAATGAATGTGATTCTCGTCAGTCTCTGCTTGGGGCTACTTCAATAGGACACAAACCATAGCGATAGAACTTGGAACTACATTATTGTGCCAAGTTTCAAAGAGCTAGCACAAACCGTGTTTGATTTAGAGTTCCAAGTACATGTATCCATATAGGAGAAAACAGAGTGAAACCTAAACATGAAAACGGTTACTGCAAATAAACGGTTTAACATAGAAGAACGAATTTTGATGAGCCAAGTGGAATTGGTGTAGTGATCATTACCAGCAGTATCATCAAGATTGGGTGAAAAAATGTTTGCTGAGATTTCCGGAAACTAGTTGTTTTTTGGAAGCTTGGCAACCCCTATCAATGAAAGTGATTCTCGTCAGTCTCTGCTTGGGGCTACTTAAATTGGACACAAACCATAGGGATAGAACTTGGAACTACATTATTGTGCCAAGTTTCAAAGAGCTAGCACAAACCGTGTTTGATTTAGAGTTCCAACTACATGTATCCATATAGGAGAAAACAGAGTGAAACCTAAAATTGAAAACGGTTACTGCAAAGGAACGGTTTAACCTAGAAGAACGAAATTTGATGAGCCAAGTGGGATTGGTGTACTGATCATTACCTGCCAGTATCATCAAGATTGGGTGAAAAAATGTTTGCTGAGATTTCAGGAAACTCGTAGTTTTTTGGAAGCTTGGCAACCCCTTTCAATGAATGTGATTCTCGTCAGTCTCTGCTTGGGACTACTTCAATGGGACACAAACCAAAGCAATAGAACTTGGAACTACATTATTGTGCCAAGTTTCAACGAGCTAGCACAAACCGTGTTTGATTTAGAGTTCCAACTACATGTATCCATATAGGAGAAAAGAGAGTGAAACCTAAACATGAAAACGGTTACTGCAAAGGACGGTTTACCCTTGAAGAACGAAATTTGGTCAGCCAAGTGGGACTGGTGTAGTGATCATTACTTGCAAGTATCATCCAGATTGGGTGAAAAAATGTTTGCGGGATTTCGGGAAACTCGTAGTTTTTGGAAGCTTGGCAACCCCTTTCAATGAATGTGATTCTCGTCAGTCTCTGCTTGGGGCTACTTCAATAGGACACAAACCATAGTGATAGAACTTGGAACTACATTATTGTGCCAAGTTTCAAAGAACTAGCACAAACCGTGTTTGATTTACAGTTCCAACTATATGTATCCATATAGCAGAAAACAGAGTGAAACCTAAACATGAAAACGGTTACTGCAAAGGAACGGTTTAACCTAGAAGAACGAAATATGGTGAGCCAAGTGGGATTGGGGTACTGATCATTACCTGCCAGTATCATGAAGATTGGGTGAAAAACTCTTTGCTGAGATTTCCGGAAACTCGTAGTTTTTTGGAAGCTTGGCAACCCCTTTCAATGAAAGTGATTCTCGTCAGTCTCTGCTTGCGGCTACTTCAATAGGACACAAACCATAGCGATAGAACTTGGAACTACATTATTGTGGCAAGTTTCAAAGAACTAGCACAAACCGTGTTTGATTTAGAGTTCCAACTACTTGTATCCATATAGGAGAAAACAGAGTGAAACCTAAACATGAAAAAGGTTACTGCAAAGAAGGGTTTAACCTAGAAGAACGAAATTTGGTGAGCCAAGTGGGACTGGTGTACTGATCATTACCTGCAAGTATCATCAAGATTGGGTGAAAAAATGTTTGCTGAGATTTCAGGAAACTCGTAGTTTTTGGAAGCTTGGCAACCCATTTCAATGAATGTGATTCTCATCAGTCTCTGCTTTGGGCTACTTCCATAGGACACAAACCATAGCGATAGAACTTGGAACTGCATTATTCTGTCAAGTTTCAAAGAGCTAGCACAAACCGTGTTTGATTTAGAGTTCCAACTACATGTATCCATATAGGAGAAAACAGAGTGAAACCTAAACATGAAAACCATTACTGCAAAGGAACGGTTTAACGTACAAGAACGAAATTTGGTCATCCAAGTGAGACTGCTGTACTGATCATTACCTGCAAGTATCATCAAGATTGGGTGAAAAAATGTTTGCTGAGATTTCAGGAAACTCGTAGTTTTTTGGAAGCTTGGCAACCCATTTCACTGAATGTGATTCTCGTCAGTCTCTGCTTTGGGCTACTTCCATAGGACACAAACCATAGCGATAGAACTTGGAACTGCATTATTGTGTCAAGTTTCAAAGAGCTAGCACAAACCGTGTTTGATTTAGAGTTCCAACTACATGTATCCATATAGGAGAAAACAGAGTGAAACCTAAACATGAAAACGGTTACTGCAAAGGACGGTTTAACCTTGAAGAACGAAATTTGGTCAGCCAAGTGGGACTGGTGTAGTGATCATTACTTGCAAGTATCATCAAGATTGGGTGAAAAACTGTTTGCTGAGATTTCCGGAAACTCGTAGTTTTTGGAAGCTTCGCAACCCTTTCAATGAATGTGATTCTCGTCAGTCTCTGCTTGGGGCTAGTTCAATAGGACACAAACCATAGCAATAGAACTTGGAACTACATTATTGTGCCAAGTTTCAAATAGCTAGCACAAACCGTGCTTGATTTAGAGTTCCAACTACATGTATCCATATAGGAGAAAACAGAGTGAAACCTAAACATGAAAACGGTTACTGCAAAGGAACGGTTTAACCTAGAAGAACGAATTTTGATGAGCCAAGTGGAATTGGTGTAGTGATCATTACCAGCAGTATCATCAAGATTGGGTGAAAAAATGTTTGCTGAGATTTCCGGAAACTCGTAGTTTTTGGAAGCTTGGCAACCCCTTTCAATGAATGTGATTCTCGTCAGTCTCTGCTTGGGGCTAGTTCAATAGGACACAAACCATAGCAATAGAACTTGGAACTACACTATTGTGCCAAGTTTCAAATAGCTAGCACAAACCGTGCTTGATTTAGAGTTCCAACTACATGTATCCATATAGGAGAAAACAGAGTGAAACCTAAACATGAAAACGGTTACTGCAAAGAGCGGTATAACCTAGAAGAACGAAATTTGGTGATCCAAGTGGGACTGGTGTACTGATCATTACCTGCCAGTATCATCAAGATTGGGTGAAAAAATGTTTGCTGAGATTTCAGGAAACTCGTAATTTTTTGGAAGCTTGGCAACCATTTCAATGAATGTGATTCTCATCAGTCTCTGCTTTGGGCTACTTCCATAGGACACAAACCATAGCGATAGAACTTGGAACTGCATTATTCTGTCAAGTTTCAAAGAGCTAGCACAAACCGTGTTTGATTTAGAGTTCCAACTACATGTATCCATATAGGATAAAACAGAGTGAAACCTAAACATGAAAACCGTTACTGCAAAGGAACGGTTTAACCTAGAAGAACGAAATTTGGTCATCCAAGTGGGACTGCTGTACTGATCATTACCTGCAAGTATCATCAAGATTGGGTGAAAAAATGTTTGCTGAGATTTCAGGAAACTCGTAGTTTTTTGGAAGCTTGGCAACCCCTTTCAATGAATGTGATTCTCGTCAGTCTCTGCTTGGGGCTACTTCAATAGGACACAAACCATAGCGATAGAACTTGGTACTGCATTATTGTGTCAAGTTTCAAGGAGCTAGCACAAACCGTGTTTGATTTAGAGTTCCAACTACATGTATCCATATAGGAGAAAACAGAGTGAAACCTAAACATGAAAACGGTTACTGCAAAGAACGGTTTAACCTAGAAGAACGAAATTTGGTGAGCCAAGTGGGACTGGTGTACTGATCATTACCTGCAAGTATCATCAAGATTGGGTGAAAAAATGTTTGCTGAGATTTCAGGAAACTCGTAGTTTTTTGGAAGCTTGGCAACCCATTTCAATGTATGTGATTCTCATCAGTCACTGCTTTGGGCTACTTCCATAGGACACAAACCACAGCGATAGAACTTGGAACTGCATTATTGTGTCAAGTTTCAAAGAGCTAGCACAAACCGTGTTTGATTTAGAGTTCCAACTACATGTATCCATATAGGATAAACCAGAGTGAAACCTAAACATGAAAACGGTTACTGCAAAGAACGGTATAACCTAGAAGAACGAAATTTGGTCAGCCAAGTGGGACTGGTGTACTGATCATTACCTGACAGTATCATCAAGATTGGGTGAAAAAATGTTTGCTGAGATTTCAGGAAACTCGTAGTTTTTTTGAAGCTTGGCAACCCATTTCACTGAATGTGATTCTCGTCAGTCTCTGCTTTGGGCTACTTCCATAGGACACAAACCATAGCGATAGAACTTGGAACTGCATTATTGTGTCAAGTTTCAAAGAGCTAGCACAAACCGTGTTTGATTTAGAGTTCCAACTACATGTATCCATATAGGAGAAAACAGAGTGAAACCTAAACATGAAAACGGTTACTGCAAAGGACGGTTTAACCTTGAAGAACGAAATTTGGTCAGCCAAGTGGGACTGGTGTAGTGATCATTACTTGCAAGTATCATCAAGATTGGGTGAAAAACTGTTTGCTGAGATTTCCGGAAACTCGTAGTTTTTGGAAGCTTCGCAACCCTTTCAATGAATGTGATTCTCGTCAGTCTCTGCTTGGGGCTAGTTCAATAGGACACAAACCATAGCAATAGAACTTGGAACTACATTATTGTGCCAAGTTTCAAATAGCTAGCACAAACCGTGCTTGATTTAGAGTTCCAACTACATGTATCCATATAGGAGAAAACAGAGTGAAACCTAAACATGAAAACGGTTACTGCAAAGGAACGGTTTAACCTAGAAGAACGAATTTTGATGAGCCAAGTGGAATTGGTGTAGTGATCATTACCAGCAGTATCATCAAGATTGGGTGAAAAAATGTTTGCTGAGATTTCCGGAAACTCGTAGTTTTTGGAAGCTTGGCAACCCCTTTCAATGAATGTGATTCTCGTCAGTCTCTGCTTGGGGCTAGTTCAATAGGACACAAACCATAGCAATAGAACTTGGAACTACACTATTGTGCCAAGTTTCAAATAGCTAGCACAAACCGTGCTTGATTTAGAGTTCCAACTACATGTATCCATATAGGAGAAAACAGAGTGAAACCTAAACATGAAAACGGTTACTGCAAAGAGCGGTATAACCTAGAAGAACGAAATTTGGTGATCCAAGTGGGACTGGTGTACTGATCATTAACTGCCAGTATCATCAAGATTGGGTGAAAAAATGTTTGCTGAGATTTCAGGAAACTCGTAGTTTTTTGGAAGCTTGGCAACCCATTTCAATGAATGTGATTCTCGTCAGTCTCTGCTTTGGGCTACTTCCATAGGACACAAACCATAGCGATAGAACTTGGAACTGCATTATTGTGTCAAGTTTCAAAGAGCTAGCACAAACCGTGTTTGATTTAGAGTTCCAACTACATGTATCCATATAGGAGAAAACAGAGTGAAACCTAAACATGAAAACGGTTACTGCAAAGGAACGGTTTAACCTAGAAGAACGAAATTTGATGAGCCAAGTGGGATTGGTGTACTGATCATTACCTGCCAGTATCATCAAGATTGGGTGAAAAAATATTTGCTGAGATTTCAGGAAACTCGTAGTTTTTGGAAGCTTGGCAACCGCTTTCAATGAATGTGATTCTCGTCAGTCTCTGCTTGGGGATAGTTCAATAGGACACAAACCATAGCAATAGAACTTGGAACTACATTATTGTGCCAAGTTTCAAATAGCCAGCACAAACCGTGCTTGATTTAGATTCCAACTACATGTATCCATATAGGAGAAAACAGAGTGAAACCTAAACATGGAAACGGTTACTGCAAAGGAACGGTTTAACCTAGAAGATCGAAATTTGGTGAGCCAAGTGGGATTGGTGTACTGATCATTACCTGCCAGTATCATGAAGATTGGGTGAAAAACTCTTTGCTGAGATTTCCGGAAACTCGTAGTTTTTTGGAAGCTTGGCAACCCCTTTCAATGAAAGTTTTTCTCGTCAGTCTCTGCTTGGGGCTACTTCAATAGGACACAAACCATAGCGATAGAACTTGGAACTACATTATTGTGGCAAGTTTCAAAGAACTAGCACAAACCGTGTTTGATTTAGAGTTCCAACTACTTGTATCCATATAGGAGAAAACAGAGTGAAACCTAAACATGAAAAAGGTTACTGCAAAGAACGGTTTAACCTAGAAGAACGAAATTTGGTGAGCCAAGTGGGACTGGTGTACTGATCATTACCTGCAAGTATCATCAAGATTGGGTGAAAAATGTTTGCTGAGATTTCAGGAAACTCGTAGTTTTTTGGAAGCTTGGCAACCCATTTCAATGAATGTGATTCTCATCAGTCTCTGCTTTGGGCTACTTCCATAGGACACAAACCATAGCGATAGAACTTGGAACTGCATTATTTTGTCAAGTTTCAAGGAGCTAGCACAAACCGTGTTTGATTTAGAGTTCCAACTACATGTATCCATATAGGAGAAAACAGAGTGAAACCTAAACATGAAAACGGTTACTGCAAAGAACGGTTTAACCTAGAAGAACGAAATTTGGTGAGCCAAGTGGGACTGGTGTACTGATCATTACCTGCAAGTATCATCAAGATTGGGTGAAAAAATATTTGCTGCGATTTCAGGAAACTCGTAGTTTTTTGGAAGCTTGGCAACCAATTTGAATGAATGTGATTCTCATCAGTCTCTGCTTTGGGCTACTTCCATAGGACACAAACCACAGCGATAGAACTTGGAACTGCATTATTGTGTCAAGTTTCAAAGAGCTAGCACAAACCGTGTTTGATTTAGAGTTCCAAATACATGTATCCATATAGGATAAACCAGAGTGAAACCTAAACATGAAAACGGTTACTGCAAAGGAACGGTTTAACCTAGAAGAACGAAATTTGGTCATCCAAGTGGGACTGCTGTACTGATCATTACCTGCAAGTATCATCAAGATTGGGTGAAAAAATGTTTGCTGAGATTTCAGGAAACTCGTAGTTTTTTGAAAGCTTGGCAACCCCTTTCAATGAATGTGATTCTCGTCAGTCTCTGCTTGGGACTACTTCAATAGGACACAAACCATAGCGATAGAACTTGGAACTACATTATTGTCCCAACTTTCAAATAGCTAGCACAAACCGTGTTTGATTTAGAGTTCCAAGTACATGTATCCATATAGGAGAAAACAGAGTGAAACCTAAACATGAAAACGGTTACTGCAAATAAACGGTTTAACATAGAAGAACGAATTTTGATGAGCCAAGTGGAATTGGTGTAGTGATCATTACCAGCAGTATCATCAAGATTGGGTGAAAAAATGTTTGCTGAGATTTCCGGAAACTAGTAGTTTTTTGGAAGCTTGGCAACCCCTATCAATGAAAGTGATTCTCGTCAGTCTCTGCTTGGGGCTACTTAAATTGGACACAAACCACAGGGATAGAACTTGGAACTACATTATTGTGCCAAGTTTCAAAGAGCTAGCACAAACCGTGTTTGATTTAGAGTTCCAACTACATGTATACATATAGGAGAAAACAGAGTGAAACCTAAAATTGAAAACGGTTACTGCAAAGGAACGGTTTAACCTAGAAGAACGAAATTTGATGAGCCAAGTGGGATTGGTGTACTGATCATTACCTGCCAGTATCATGAACATTGTGTGAAAAACTCTTTGCTGAGATTTCAGGAAACTCGTAGTTTTTTGGAAACTTGGCAACCCCTTTCAATGAATGTGATTCTCGTCAGTCTCTGCTTGGGGCTACTTCAATGGGACACAAACCAAAGCAATAGAACTTGGAACTACATTATTGTGCCAAGTTTCAAAGAGCTAGCACAAACCGTGTTTGATTTAGAGTTCCAACTACATGTATCCATATAGGAGAAAACAGAGTGAAACCTAAACATGAAAACGGTTACTGCAAAGGACGGTTTACCCTTGAAGAACGAAATTTGGTCAGCCAAGTGGGACTGGTGTAGTGATCATTACTTGCAAGTATCATCAAGATTGGGTGAAAAAATGTTTGCTGGATTTCCGGAAACTCGTAGTTTTTGGAAGCTTGGCAACCCCTTTCAATGACTGTGATTCTCGTCAGTCTCTGCTTGGGGCTACTTCAATAGGACACAAACCATAGCGATAGAACTTGGAACTACATTATTGTGCCAAGTTTCAAAGAACTAGCACAAACCGTGTTTGATTTACAGTTCCAACTACATGTATCCATATAGGAGAAAACAGAGTGAAACCTAAACATGAAAACGGTTACTGCAAAGGAACGGTTTAACCTAGAAGAACGAAATATGGTGAGCCAAGTGGGATTGGTGTACTGATCATTACCTGCCAGTATCATGAAGATTGGGTGAAAAACTCTTTGCTGAGATTTCCGGAAACTCGTAGTTTTTTGGAAGCTTGGCAACCCCTTTCAATGAAAGTGATTCTCGTCAGTCTCTGCTTGGGGCTACTTCAATAGGACACAAACCATAGCGATAGAACTTGGAACTACATTATTGTGGCAAGTTTCAAAGAACTAGCACAAACGTGTTTGATTTAGAGTTCCAACTACATGTATCCATATAGGAGAAAACAGAGTGAAACCTAAACATGAAAAAGGTTACTGCAAAGAACGGTTTAACCTAGAAGAACGAAATTTGGTGAGCCAAGTGGGACTGGTGTACTGGTCATTACCTGCAAGTATCATCAAGATTGGGTGAAAAAATGTTTGCTGAGATTTCAGGAAACTCGTAGTTTTTTGGAAGCTTGGCAACCCATTTCAATGAAAGTGATTCTCGTCAGTCTCTGCTTGGGGCTACTTCAATAGGACACAAACCATAGCGATAGAACTTGGAACTACATTATTGTGGCAAGTTTCAAAGAACTAGCACAAACGTGTTTGATTTAGAGTTCCAACTACATGTATCCATATAGGATAAAACAGAGTGAAACCTAAACATGAAAAAGGTTACTGCAAAGGAACAGTTTAACGTACAAGAACGAAATTTGGTCATCCAAGTGGGACTGCTGTACTGATCATTATCTGCAAGTATCATCAAGATTGGGTGAAAAAAATGTTTGCTGAGATTTCAGGAAACTCGTAGTTTTTTGGAAGCTTGGCAACCCCTTTCAATGAATGTGATTCTCGTCAGTCTCTGCTTGGGGCTACTTCAATAGGACACAAACCATAGCGATAGAACTTGGAACTACATTGTTGTGCCAAGTTTCAAAGAGCTAGCACAAACCATGTTTGATTTAGAGTTCCAACTACATGTATCCATATAGGAGAAAACAGAGTGAAACCTAAATATGAAAACGGTTACTGCAAAGGAACGGTTTAACCTAGAAGAACGAATTTTGATGAGCCAAGTGGAATTGGTGTAGTGATCATTACCAGCAGTATCATCAAGATTGGGTGAAAAAAGGTTTGCTGAGATTTCCGGAAACTAGTAGTTTTTTGGAAGCTTGGCAACCCCTATCAATGAAAGTGATTCTCGTCAGTCTCTGCTTGGGGCTACTTAAATTGGACACAAACCATAGGGATAGAACTTGGAACTACATTATTGTGCCAAGTTTCAAAGAGCTAGCACAAACCGTGTTTGATTTAGAGTTCCAACTACATGTATCCATATAGGAGAAAACAGAGTGAAACCTAAAATTGAAAACGGTTACTGCAAAGGAACGGTTTAACCTAGAAGAACGAAATTTGATGAGCCAAGTGGGATTGGTGTACTGATCATTACCTGCCAGTATCATCAAGATTGGGTGAAAAAATGTTTGCTGAGATTTCAGGAAACTCGTAGTTTTTTGGAAGCTTGGCAACCCCTTTCAATGAATGTGATTCTCGTCAGTCTCTGCTTGGGGCTACTTCAATGGGACACAAACCAAAGCAATAGAACTTGGAACTACATTATTGTGCCAAGTTTCAACGAGCTAGCACAAACCGTGTTTGATTTAGAGTTCCAACTACATGTATCCATATAGGAGAAAACAGAGTGAAACCTAAACATGAAAACGGTTACTGCAAAGGACGGTTTACCCTTGAAGAACGAAATTTGGTCAGCCAAGTGGGACTGGTGTAGTGATCATTACTTGCAAGTATCATCCAGATTGGGTGAAAAAATGTTTGCTGGATTTCCGGAAACTCGTAGTTTTTGGAAGCTTGGCAACCCCTTTCAATGAATGTGATTCTCGTCAGTCTCTGCTTGGGGCTACTTCAATAGGACACAAACCATAGTGATAGAACTTGGAACTACATTATTGTGCCAAGTTTCAAAGAACTAGCACAAACCGTGTTTGATTTACAGTTCCAACTACATGTATCCATATAGCAGAAAACAGAGTGAAACCTAAACATGAAAACGGTTACTGCAAAGGAACGGTTTAACCTAGAAGAACGAAATTTGGTGAGCCAAGTGGGACTGGTGTACTGATCATTACCTGCAAGTATCATCAAGATTGGGTGAAAAAATGTTTGCTGAGATTTCAGGAAACTCGTAGTTTTTTGGAAGCTTGGCAACCCATTTCAATGAATGTGATTCTCATCAGTCTCTGCTTTGGGCTACTTCCATAGGACACAAACCATAGCGATAGAACTTGGAACTGCATTATTCTGTCAAGTTTCAAAGAGCTAGCACAAACCGTGTTTGATTTAGAGTTCCAACTACATGTATCCATATAGGATAAAACAGAGTGAAACCTAAACATGAAAACCGTTACTGCAAAGGAACGGTTTAACGTACAAGAACGAAATTTGGTCATCCAAGTGGGACTGCTGTACTGATCATTACCTGCAAGTATCATCAAGATTGGGTGAAAAAATGTTTGCTGAGATTTCAGGAAACTCGTAGTTTTTTGGAAGCTTGGCAACCCCTTTCAATGAATGTGATTCTCGTCAGTCTCTGCTTGGGGCTACTTCAATAGGACACAAACCATAGCGATAGAACTTGGTACTGCATTATTGTGTCAAGTTTCAAGGAGCTAGCACAAACCGTGTTTGATTTAGAGTTCCAACTACATGTATCCATATAGGAGAAAACAGAGTGAAACCTAAACATGAAAACGGTTACTGCAAAGAACGGTTTAACCTAGAAGAACGAAATTTGGTGAGCCAAGTGGGACTGGTGTACTGATCATTACCTGCAAGTATCATCAAGATTGGGTGAAAAAATGTTTGCTGCGATTTCAGGAAACTCGTAGTTTTTTGGAAGCTTGGCAACCCATTTCAATGTATGTGATTCTCATCAGTCACTGCTTTGGGCTACTTCCATAGGACACAAACCACAGCGATAGAACTTGGAACTGCATTATTGTGTCAAGTTTCAAAGAGCTAGCACAAACCGTGTTTGATTTAGAGTTCCAACTACATGTATCCATATAGGATAAACCAGAGTGAAACCTAAACATGAAAACGGTTACTGCAAAGAACGGTATAACCTAGAAGAACGAAATTTGGTCAGCCAAGTGGGACTGCTGTACTGATCATTACCTGCAAGTATCATCAAGATTGGGTGAAAAAATGTTTGCTGAGATTTCAGGAAACTCGTAGTTTTTTGGAAGCTTGGCAACCCATTTCAATGAATGTGATTCTCGTCAGTCTCTGCTTTGGGCTACTTCCATAGGACACAAACCATAGCGATAGAACTTGGAACTGCATTATTGTGTCAAGTTTCAAAGAGCTAGCACAAACCGTGTTTGATTTAGAGTTCCAACTACATGTATCCATATAGGAGAAAACAGAGTGAAACCTAAACATGAAAACGGTTACTGCAAAGGACGGTTTAACCTTGAAGAACGAAATTTGGTCAGCCAAGTGGGACTGGTGTAGTGATCATTACTTGCAAGTATCATCAAGATTGGGTGAAAAACTGTTTGCTGAGATTTCCGGAAACTCGTAGTTTTTGGAAGCTTCGCAACCATTTCAATGAATGTGATTCTCGTCAGTCTCTGCTTGGGGCTAGTTCAATAGGACACAAACCATAGCAATAGAACTTGGAACTACATTATTGTGCCAAGTTTCAAATAGCTAGCACAAACCGTGCTTGATTTAGAGTTCCAACTACATGTATCCATATAGGAGAAAACAGAGTGAAACCTAAACATGAAAACGGTTACTGCAAAGGAACGGTTTAACCTAGAAGAACGAATTTTGATGAGCCAAGTGGAATTGGTGTAGTGATCATTACCAGCAGTATCATCAAGATTGGGTGAAAAAATGTTTGCTGAGATTTCCGGAAACTCGTAGTTTTTGGAAGCTTGGCAACCCCTTTCAATGAATGTGATTCTCGTCAGTCTCTGCTTGGGGCTAGTTCAATAGGACACAAACCATAGCAATAGAACTTGGAACTACACTATTGTGCCAAGTTTCAAATAGCTAGCACAAACCGTGCTTGATTTAGAGTTCCAACTACATGTATCCATATAGGAGAAAACAGAGTGAAACCTAAACATGAAAACGGTTACTGCAAAGAGCGGTATAACCTAGAAGAACGAAATTTGGTGATCCAAGTGGGACTGGTGTACTGATCATTACCTGCCAGTATCATCAAGATTGGGTGAAAAAATGTTTGCTGAGATTTCAGGAAACTCGTAGTTTTTTGGAAGCTTGGCAACCCATTTCAATGAATGTGATTCTCGTCAGTCTCTGCTTTGGGCTACTTCCATAGGACACAAACCATAGCGATAGAACTTGGAACTGCATTATTGTGTCAAGTTTCAAAGAGCTAGCACAAACCGTGTTTGATTTAGAGTTCCAACTACATGTATCCATATAGGAGAAAACAGAGTGAAACCTAAAATTGAAAACGGTTACTGCAAAGGAACGGTTTAACCTAGAAGAACGAAATTTGATGAGCCAAGTGGGATTGGTGTACTGATCATTACCTGCCAGTATCATCAAGATTGGGTGAAAAAATATTTGCTGAGATTTCAGGAAACTCGTAGTTTTTGGAAGCTTGGCAACCGCTTTCAATGAATGTGATTCTCGTCAGTCTCTGCTTGGGGATAGTTCAATAGGACACAAACCATAGCAATAGAACTTGGAACTACATTATTGTGCCAAGTTTCAAATAGCCAGCACAAACCGTGTTTGATTTAGAGTTCCAACTACATGTATCCATATAGGAGAAAACAGAGTGAAACCTAAAAATGAAAACGGTTACTGCAAAGAACGGTATAACCTAGAAGAACGAAATTTGGTCAGCCAAGTGGGACTGGGGTACTGATCATTACCTGCCAGTATCATCAAGATTGGGTGAAAAAATGTTTGCTGAGATTTCAGGAAACTCGTAGTTTTTTGGAAGCTTGGCAACCCATTTCAATGAATGTGATTCTCGTCAGTCTCTGCTTTGGGCTACTTCCATAGGACACAAACCATAGCGATAGAACTTGGAACTGCATTATTGTGCCAAGTTTCAAGGAGCTAGCACAAACCGTGTTTGATTTAGAGTTCCAACTACATGTATCCATATAGGAGAAAACAGAGTGAAACCTAAACATGAAAACGGTTACTGCAAAGAACGGTTTAACCTAGAAGAACGAAATTTGGTGAGCCAAGTGGGACTGGTGTACTGATCATTACCTGCAAGTATCATCAAGATTGGGTGAAAAAATGTTTGCTGCGATTTCAGGAAACTCGTAGTTTTTTGGAAGCTTGGCAACCCATTTCAATGAATGTGATTCTCATCAGTCTCTGCTTTGGGCTACTTCCATAGGACACAAACCACAGCGATAGAACTTGGAACTGCATTATTGTGTCAAGTTTCAAAGAGCTAGCACAAACCGTGTTTGATTTAGAGTTCCAACTACATGTATCCATATAGGATAAACCAGAGTGAAACCTAAACATGAAAACGGTTACTGCAAAGGAACGGTTTAACCTAGAAGAACGAAATTTGGTCATCCAAGTGGGACTGCTGTACTGATCATTACCTGCAAGTATCATCAAGATTGGGTGAAAAAATGTTTGCTGAGATTTCAGGAAACTCGTAGTTTTTTGAAAGCTTGGCAACCCCTTTCAATGAATGTGATTCTCGTCAGTCTCTGCTTGGGACTACTTCAATAAGACACAAACCATAGCGATAGAACTTGGAACTACATTATTGTGCCAAGTTTCAAAGGGCTAGCACAAACCGTGTTTGATTTAGAGTTCCAAGTACATGTATCCATATAGGAGAAAACAGAGTGAAACCTAAACATGAAAACGGTTACTGCAAATAAACGGTTTAACATAGAAGAACGAATTTTGATGAGCCAAGTGGAATTGGTGTAGTGATCATTACGAGCAGTATCATCAAGATTGGGTGAAAAAATGTTTGCTGAGATTTCCGGAAACTAGTAGTTTTTTGGAAGCTTGGCAACCCCTATCAATGAAAGTGATTCTCGTCAGTCTCTGCTTGGGGCTACTTAAATTGGACACAAACCACAGGGATAGAACTTGGAACTACATTATTGTGCCAAGTTTCAAAGAGCTAGCACAAACCGTGTTTGATTTAGAGTTCCAACTACATGTATCCATATAGGAGAAAATAGAGTGAAACCTAAAATTGAAAACGGTTACTGCAAAGGAACGGTTTAACCTAGAAGAACGAAATTTGATGAGCCAAGTGGGATTGGTGTACTGATCATTACCTGCCAGTATCATGAACATTGTGTGAAAAACTCTTTGCTGAGATTTCAGGAAACTCGTAGTTTTTTGGAAGCTTGGCAACCCCTTTCAATGAATGTGATTCTCGTCAGTCTCTGCTTGGGGCTACTTCAATGGGACACAAACCAAAGCAATAGAACTTGGAACTACATTATTGTGCCAAGTTTCAAAGAGCTAGCACAAACCGTGTTTGATTTAGAGTTCCAACTACATGTATCCATATAGGAGAAAACAGAGTGAAACCTAAACATGAAAACGGTTACTGCAAAGGACGGTTTACCCTTGAAGAACGAAATTTGGTCAGCCAAGTGGGACTGGTGTAGTGATCATTACTTGCAAGTATCATCAAGATTGGGTGAAAAAATGTTTGCTGGATTTCCGGAAACTCGTAGTTTTTGGAAGCTTGGCAACCCCTTTCAATGAATGTGATTCTCGTCAGTCTCTGCTTGGGGCTACTTCAATAGGACACAAACCATAGCGATAGAACTTGGAACTACATTATTGTGGCAAGTTTCAAAGAACTAGCACAAACCGTGTTTGATTTACAGTTCCAACTACATGTATCCATATAGGAGAAAACAGAGTGAAACCTAAACATGAAAACGGTTACTGCAAAGGAACGGTTTAACCTAGAAGAACGAAATTTGGTGAGCCAAGTGGGACTGGTGTACTGATCATTACCTGCCGGTATCATCAAGATTGGGTGAAAAAATGTTTGCTGAGATTTCAGGAAACTCGTAGTTTTTTGGAAGCTTGGCAACCCATTTCAATGAATGTGATTCTCATCAGTCTCTGCTTTGGGCTACTTCCATAGGACACAAACCATAGCGATAGAACTTGGAACTGCATTATTGTGTCAAGTTTCAAAGAGCTAGCACAAACCGTGTTTGATTTAGAGTTCCAAATACATGTATCCATATAGGAGAAAACAGAGTGAAACCTAAACATGAAAACGGTTACTGCAAAGGAACGGTTTAACGTACAAGAACGAAATTTGGTCATCCAAGTGGGACTGCTGTACTGATCATTACCTGCAAGTATCATCAAGATTGGGTGAAAAAAATGTTTGCTGAGATTTCAGGAAACTCGTAGTTTTTGGAAGCTTGGCAACCCCTTTCAATGAATGTGATTCTCGTCAGTCTCTGCTTGGGGCTACTTCAATAGGACACAAACCATAGCGATAGAACTTGGAACTACATTGTTGTGCCAAGTTTCAAAGAGCTAGCACAAACCATGTTTGATTTAGAGTTCCAACTACATGTATCCATATAGGAGAAAACAGAGTGAAACCTAAATATGAAAACGGTTACTGCAAAGGAACGGTTTAACCTAGAAGAACGAATTTTGATGAGCCAAGTGGAATTGGTGTAGTGATCATTACCAGCAGTATCATCAAGATTGGGTGAAAAAATGTTTGCTGAGATTTCCGGAAACTAGTAGTTTTTTGGAAGCTTGGCAACCCCTATCAATGAAAGTGATTCTCGTCAGTCTCTGCTTGGGGCTACTTAAATAGGACACAAACCATAGGGATAGAACTTGGAACTACATTATTGTGCCAAGTTTCAAAGAGCTAGCACAAACCGTGTTTGATTTAGAGTTCCAACTACATGTATCCATATAGGAGAAAACAGAGTGAAACCTAAAATTGAAAACGGTTACTGCAAAGGAACGGTTTAACCTAGAAGAACGAAATTTGATGAGCCAAGTGGGATTGGTGTACTGATCATTACCTGCCAGTATCATCAAGATTGGGTGAAAAA
>NW_027551903.1:0-65176 GCF_045843805.1 Urocitellus parryii | reverse complement strand
CAAACACGGTTTGTGCTAGCTCTTTGAAACTTTGGCACAATAATGTAGTTCCAAGTTCTATCAGTATGGTTTGTGTGCTATTGAAGTAGCCCCAAGGCAGAGACTGACGAGAATCCCTTTCATTGAAAGGGGTTGCCAAGCTTCCAAAAAACTGCGAGTTTCCTGAAACCTCAGCAAAATTTTTTCACCCAATTTGATGATACTTCCATTTAATGATCAGTACACCAATCGAACTTGGCTCACCAAATGTCGTTCTTCTAGGTTAAACCGGTCCTTTGCAGTAACCGTTTTCATGTTGAGGCTTCACTCTGTTTTCTCCTATATGGATACATGTAGTTGGAACTCTAAATCAAACACGTTTGTGCTAGCTCTTTGAAACTTGGCACAATAATGTAGTTCCAAGTTCTATCGCTATGGTTTGTGTGCTATTGAAGTAGCCCCAAGCAGAGACTGACGAGAATCACTTTCATTGAAAGGGGTTGCCAGGCTTCCAAAAAACTGCGAGTTTCCTGAAACCTCAGCAAACATTTTTTCACCCAGTCTTGATGATACTTCCATTTAATGATCAGTACACCAATCCCAACTTGGCTCACCAAATTCGTTCTTCTAGGTTAAACCGTTCCTTTGCAATAACCGTTTTCATGTTTAGGTTTCACTGTGTTTTCTCCTATATGGATACATATAGGTGGAACTCTAAATCAAACACGGTTTGTGCTAGCTCTTGGAAACTTGGCACAATAATGTAGTTCCAAGTTCTATCGCTATGGTTTGTGTGCTATTGAAGTAGCCCCAAGCAGAGACTGACGAGAATCCCTTTCATTGAAAGGGGTTGCCAAGCTTCCAAAAAACTACGAGTTTCCTGAAATCTCAGCAAATATTTTTTCACCCAATCTTGATGATACTTGCAGGTAGTGATCAGTACACGAATCTCACTTGGGTCACTAAATTTCGTTCTTCTAGGTTAAACCGTTCCTTGCAGTAACCGTTTTCATGTTTAGGTTTCACTGTGTTTTCTCCTATATGGATACATGTTGTTGACTCTAAATCAACACGGTTTGTGCTAGCTCTTTGAAACTTGGCACAATAATGTAGTTCCAAGTTCTATCACTATGGTTTGTGTGCTATTGAAGTAGCCCCAAGCAGAGACTGATGAGAATCCCTTTCATAGAAAGAGGTTGCCAGGCTTCCAAAAAACTGCGAGTTTCCTGAAACCTCAGCAAACATTTTTTCACCCAGTTGATGATACTTCCATTTAATGATCAGTACACCAATCCCACTTGGCTCACCAAATGTCGTTCTTCTAGGTTAAACCGTTCCTTTGCAGAAAACGTTTTCATGTTTAGGTTTCACTCTGTTTTCTCCTATATGGATACATGTAGTTGGAACTCTAAATCAAACACGGTTTGTACTAGCTCTTTGAAACTTGGCACAATAATGTAGTTCCAAGTTCTATCACTATGGTTTATGTGCTATTGAAGTAGCCCCAAGCAGAATCTGACGAGAATCACTTTCATTGAAAGGGGTTTCCAGGCTTCCAGAAAACTGCGAGTTTCCTGAAACCTCAGCAAACATTTTTTCACCCAGTCTTGATGATACTTCCATTTAATGATCAGTACACCAATCCCACTTGGCTCACCAAATGTCGTTCTTCTAGGTTAAACCGTTCCTTTGCAGTAACCGTTTTCATGTTTAGGTTTCACTCTGTTTTCTCCTATATGGATACATGTAGTTGGAACTGTAAATCAAACACGGTTTGTGCTAGCTCTTTGAAACTTGGCACAATAATGTAGTTCCAAGTTCTATCAGTATGGTTTGTGTGCTAATGAAGTAGCCCCAAGCAGAGACTGACGAGAATCCCTTTCATTTGAAAGGGGTTGCCAAGCTTCCAAAAAACTGCGAGTTTCCTGAAACCTCAGCAAACATTTTTTCACCCAATCTTGATGATACTTCCATTTAATGATCAGTACACCAATCGAACTTGGCTCACCAAATGTCGTTCTTCTAGGTTAAACCGGTCTTTGCAGTAACCGTTTTCATGTTGAGGCTTCACTCTGTTTTCTCCTATATGGATACATGTAGTTGGAACTCTAAATCAAACACGGTTTGTGCTAGCTCTTTGAAACTTGGCACAATAATGTAGTTCCAAGTTCTATCGCTATGGTTTGTGTGCTATTGAAGTAGCCCCAAGCAGAGACTGACAAAAATCCCTTTCATTGAAAGGGGTTGCCAAGCTTCCAAAAACTGCGAGTTTCCTGAAATCTCAGAAAACATTTTTTCACCCAATCTTGATGATACTTCCATTTAGTGACGAGTACACCAATCCCACTTGGATCACCAAATTTCGTTCTTCTAGATTAAACCGTTCCTTTGCAGTAACCGTTTACATTGTTAGGTTTCACTCTGTTTTCTCCTATATGGATACATGTAGTTGGAACTCTAAATCAAACACGGTTTGTGCTAGCTCTTTGAAACTTGGCACAATAATGTAGTTCCAAGTTCTATCACTATGGTTTATGTGCTATTGAAGTAGCCCCAAGCAGAATCTGACGAGAATCACTTTCATTGAAAGGGGTTTCCAGGCTTCCAGAAAACTGCGAGTTTCCTGAAACCTCAGCAAACATTTTTTCACCCAGTCTTGATGATACTTCCATTTAATGATCAGTACACCAATCCCACTTGGCTCACCAAATGTCGTTCTTCTAGGTTAAACCGTTCCTTTGCAGTAACCGTTTTCATGTTTAGGTTTCACTCTGTTTTCTCCTATATGGATACATGTAGTTGGAACTCTAAATCAAACACGGTTTGTGCTAGCTCTTTGAAACTTGGCACAATAATGTAGTTCCAAGTTCTATCAGTATGGTTTGTGTGCTATTGAAGTAGCCCCAAGCAGAGACTGACGAGAATCCCTTTCATTGAAAGGGGTTGCCAAGCTTCCAAAAAACTGCGAGTTTCCTGAAACCTCAGCAAACATTTTTTCACCCAATCTTGATGATACTTCCATTTAATGATCAGTACACCAATCGAACTTGGCTCACCAAATGTCGTTCTTCTAGGTTAAACCGGTCCTTTGCAGTAACCGTTTTCATGTTGAGGCTTCACTCTCTTTTCTCCTATATGGATACATGTAGTTGGAACTCTAAATCAAACACGGTTTGTGCTAACTCTTTGAAACTTGGCACAATAATGTAGTTCCAAGTTCTATCGCTATGGTATATGTGCTATTGAAATAGCCCCAAGCAGAGACTGACGAGAATCACTTTCATTGAAAGGGGTTTCCAGGCTTCCAGAAAACTGCGAGTTTCCTGAAACCTCAGCAAACATTTTTTCACCCAGTCTTGATGATACTTCCATTTAATGATCAGTACACCAATCCCACTTGGCTCACAAATGTCGTTCTTCTAGGTTAAACCGTTCCTTTGCAGTAACCGTTTTCATGTTTAGGTTTCACTCTGTTTTCTCCTATATGGATACATGTAGTTGGAACTCTAAATCAAACACGGTTTGTGCTAGCTCTTTGAAACTTGGCACAATAATGTAGTTCCAAGTTCTATCGCTATGGTTTGTGTGCTATTGAAGTAGCCCCAAGCAGAGACTGACGAGAATCCCTTTCATTGAAAGGGGTTGCCAGGCTTCCAAAAAAACTGCGAGTTTCCTGAAATCTCAGCAAACATTTTTTCACCCAGTCTTGATGATACTTCCATTTAATGATCAGTACACCAATCCCACTTGGCTCACCAAATTTCATTCTTCTAGGTTAAACCATTCCTTTGCAGTAACCTTTTTCATGTTTAGGTTTCACTCTGTTTTCTCCTATATGGATACATGTAGTTGGAACTCTAAATCAAACACGGTTTGTGCTAGCTCTTTGAAACTTGGCACAATAATGTAGTTCCAAGTTCTATCGGTATGGTTTGTGTGCTATTGAAGTAGCCCCAAGCAGAGACTGACGAGAATCCCTTTCATTCAAAGGGGTTGCCAGGCTTCCAAAAAACTGCGAGTTTCCTGAAATCTCAGCAAACATTTTTTCACCCAGTCTTGATGATACTTCAATTTAATGATCAGTACACCAATCCCACTTCGCTCACCAAATTTCATTCTTCTAGGTTAAACCATTCCTTTGCAGTAACCTTTTTCATGTTTAGGTTTCACTCTGTTTTCTCCTATAGGGATACATGTAGTTGGAACTCTAAATCAAACACGGTTTGTGCTAGCTCTTTGAAACTTGGCACAATAATGTAGTTCCAAGTTCTATCGCTATGGTTTGTGTGCTATTGAAGTAGCCCCAAGCAGAGACTGACGAGAATCCCTTTCATTCAAAGGGGTTGCCAGGCTTCCAAAAACTGCGAGTTTCCTGAAATCTCGGAAAATATTTTTTCACCCAGTCTTGATGATACTTCCATTTAATGATCAGTACACCAATCGAACTTGGCTCACCAAATGTCGTTCTTCTAGGTTAAACCGTTCCTTTGCAGTAACCGTTTTCATGTTTAGGTTTCACTCTGTTTTCTCCTATATGGATACATGTAGTTGGAACTCTGAATCAAACACGGTTTGTGCTAGCTCTTTGAAACTTGGCACAATAATGTAGTTCCAAGTTCTATCAGTATGGTTTGTGTGCTATTGAAGTAGCCCCAAGCAGAGACTGACGAGAATCACTTTCATTCAAAGGGGTTGCCAGGTTTCCAAAAAACTGCGAGTTTCCTGAAATCTCGGAAAATATTTTTTCACCCAATCTTGATGATACTTGCAGGTAATGATCAGTACACCAATCCCACTTGGATAACCAAATTTCCTTCTTCTAGGTTAAACCGTTCCTTTGCAGTAACCGTTTTCATGTTTAGGTTTCACTCTGTTTTCTCATATATGAATACATGTAGTTGGAACACTAAATCAAACACGGTTTGTGCTAGCTCTTTGAAACTTGACACAATAATGTAGTTCCATGTTCTATCGCTATGGTTTGTGTGCTATTGAAGTAGCCCCAAGCAGAGAATGACGAGAATCCCTTTCATTAAAAGGGGTTGCCAGGCTTCCAAAAAACTGCGAGTTTCCTGAAATCTCAGCAAACATTTTTTCACTCAGTCTTGATGATACTTCCATTTAATAATCAGTACACCAATCCCACTTGGCTCACCAAATTTCGTTCTTCTAGGTTAAACCGTTAATTTGCAGTAACCGTTTTCATGTTTAGGTTTCACTCTGTTTTCTCCTATATGGATACATGTAGTTGGAACTCTAAATCAAACACGGTTTGTGCTAGCTCTTTGAAACTTGGCACAATAATGTAGTTCGAAGTTCTATCACTATGGTTTGTGTGCTATTGAAGTAGCCCCAAGCAGAGACTGACGAGAATCCCTTTCATTAAAAGGGCTTGCCAGACTTCCAAAAAACTGCGAGTTTCCTGAAATCTCAGCAAACATTTTTTCACCCAATCTTGATGATACTTGCAGGTAGTGATCTACACACCAATTCCACTTGGCT
The DNA here is from genome assembly GCF_045843805.1 of Urocitellus parryii. Lineage (NCBI taxonomy): Eukaryota > Metazoa > Chordata > Mammalia > Rodentia > Sciuridae > Urocitellus > Urocitellus parryii. The sequence continues at coordinate 59,695 of NW_027551903.1, read as the reverse complement.
CACCAAATTTCATTCTTCTATGTTAAACCGTTCCTTTGGAATAACCGTTTTCATGTTTAGGTTTCACTGTGTTTTCTCCTATATGGATACATATAGGTGGAACTCTAAATCAAACACGGTTTGTGCTAGCTCTTTGAAACTTGGCACAATAATGTAGTTCCAAGTTCTATCGCTATGGTTTGTGTGCTATTGAAGTAGCCCCAAGCAGAGACTGACGAGAATCACTTTCATAGAAAGGGCTTGCCATGCTTCCAAAAAACTACGAGTTTCCTGAAATCTCAGCAAACATTTTTTCACCCAATCTTGATGATACTTGCAGGTATGATCAGTACACGAATCTCACTTGGCTCACTAAATTTCGTTCTTCTAGGTTAAACCGTTCCTTTGCAGTAACCGTTTTCATGTTTAGGTTTCACTGTGTTTTCTCCTATATGGATACATGTTGTTGGAACTCTAAATCAAACACGGTTTGTGCTATCTCGTTGAAACTTGGCACAATAATGTAGTTCCAAGTTCTATCACTATGGTTTGTGTGCTATTGAAGTAGCCCGAAGCAGAGACTGATGAGAATCCCTTTCATAGAAAGGGGTTGCCAGGCTTCCAAAAAACTGCGAGTTTCCTGAAACCTCAGCAAACATTTTTTCACCCAGTCTTGATGATACTTCCATTTAATGATCAGTACACCAATCCCACTTGGCTCACCAAATGTCGTTCTTCTAGGTTAAACCGTTCCTTTGCAGTAACCGTTTTAATGTTTAGGTTTCACTCTGTTTTCTCCTATATGGATACATGTAGTTGGAACTCTAAATCAAACACGGTTTGTGCTAGCTCTTTGAAACTTGGCACAATAATGTATTTCCAAGTTCTATCGCTATGGTTTCTGTGCTATTGAAGTAGCCCCAAGCAGAGACTGACGAGAATCACTTTCATTGAAAGGGGTTGCCAGGCTTCAAAAAAACTGCGAGTTTCCTGAAATCTCGGCAAATATTTTTTCACCCAATCTTGATGATACTTGCAGGTAATGATCAGTACACCAATCCCACTTGGATAACCAAATTTCGTTCTTCTCGGTTAAACCGTTCCTTTGCAGTAACCGTTTTCATGTTTAGGTTTCACTCTCTTTTCTCCTATATGGATACATGTAGTTGGAACTCTAAATCAAACACGGTTTGTGCTAGCTCTTTGAAACTTGGCACAATAATGTAGTTCCAAGTTCTATCGCTATGGTTTGTGTGCTATTGAAGTAGCCCCAAGCAGAGACTGACGAGAATCACTTTCATTCAAAGGGGTTGCCAGGCTTCCAAAAACTGCGAGTTTCCTGAAATCTCAGCAAACATTTTTTCACCCAGTCTTGATGATACTTGCAGGTAATGATCAGTACACCAATCCCACTTGGATAACCAAATTTCGTTCTTCTAGGTTAAACCGTTCCTTTGCAGTAACGTTTTCATGTTTAGGTTTCACTCTGTTTTCTCATATATGAATACATGTAGTTGGAACACTAAATCAAACACGGTTTGTGCTAGCTCTTTGAAACTTGACACAATAATACAGTTCCAAGTTCTATCGCTATGGTTTGTGTGCTATTGAAGTAGCCCCAAGCAGAGAATGACGAGAATCACTTTCATTGAAAGGGGTTGCCAGGCTTCCAAAAAACTGCGAGTTTCCTGAAATCTCAGCAAACATTTTTTCACCCAATCTTGATGATACTTCCATTTAATGATCAGTACACCAATCCCACTTGGCTCACTAAATTTTGTTTTTCTAGGTTAAACCTTTCCTTTGCAGTAACCGTTTTCATGTTTAGGTTTCACTCTGTTTTCTCCTATATGGATACATGTAGTTGGAACTCTAAATCAAACACGGTTTGTGCTAGCTCTTTGAAACTTGGCACAATAATGTAGTTCCAAGTTCTATCACTATGGTTTGTGTGCTATTGAAGTAGCCCCAAGCAGAGACTGATGAGAATCCCTTTCATTAAAAGGGCTTGCCAGACTTCCAAAAAAACTGCGAGTTTCCTGAAATCTCAGCAAACATTTTTTCACCCAATCTTGATGATACTTGCAGGTAGTGATCAACACACCAATCACACTTGGCTCACCAAATTTCATTCTTCTAGGTTAAACCGTTCCTTTGGAATAACCGTTTTCATGTTTAGGTTTCACTGTGTTTTCTCCTATATGGATACATATAGGTGGAACTCTAAATCAAACACGGTTTGTGCTAGCTCGTTGAAACTTGGCACAATAATGTAGTTCCAAGTTCTATCAGTATGGTTTGTGTGCTATTGAAGTAGCCCGAAGCAGAGACTGATGAGAATCCCTTTCATAGAAAGGGGTTGCCAGGCTTCCAAAAAACTGCGAGTTTCCTGAAACCTCAGCAAACATTTTTTCACCCAGTCTTGATGATACTTCCATTTAATGATCAGTACACCAATCCCACTTGGCTCACCAAATTTCGTTCTTCTAGGTTAAACCGTTCCTTTGCAGTAACCGTTTTCATGTTTAGGTTTCACTCTATTTTCTCCTATATGGATACATGTAGTTGGAACTCTAAATCAAACACGGTTTGTGCTAGCTCTTTGAAACTTGGCACAATAATGTGGTTCCAAGTTCTATCGCTATGGTTTGTGTGCTATTGAAGTAGCCCCAAGAAGAGACTGACGAGAATCCCTTTCATTGAAAGGGGTTGCCAGGCTTCCAAAAAACTGCGAGTTTCCTGAAATCTCAGCAAACATTTTTTCACCCAGTCTTGATGATACTTCCATTTAATGAACAGTACACCAATCCCACTTGGCTCACAAAATTTCATTCTTCTAGGTTAAACCATTCCTTTGCAGTAACCTTTTTCATGTTTAGGTTTTTCTCTGTTTTCTCCTATTTGGATACATGTAGTTGGAACTCTAAATCAAACACGGTTTGTGCTAGCTCTTTGAAACTTGGCACAATAATGTAGTTCCAAGTTCTATCGCTATGGTTTGTGTGCTATTGAAGTAGCCCCAAGCAGAGACTGACGAGAATCCCTTTCATTGAAAGGGGTTGCCAAGCTTCCAAAAAACTACGAGTTTCCTGAAATCTCAGCAAACATTTTTTCACCCAATCTTGATGATACTTGCAGGTAGTGATCAGTACACGAATCTCACTTGGCTCACTAAATTTCGTTCTTCTAGGTTAAACCGTTCCTTTGCAGTAACCGTTTTCATGTTTAGGTTTCACTGTGTTTTCTCCTAAATGGATACATGTTGTTGGAACTCTAAATCAAACACGGTTTGTGCTAGCTCTTTGAAACTTGGCACAATAATGTAGTTCCAAGTTCTATCACTATGGTTTGTGTGCTATTGAAGTAGCCCCAAGCAGAGACTGATGAGAATCCCTTTCATAGAAAGGGGTTGCCAGGCTTCCAAAAAACTGCGAGTTTCCTGAAACCTCAGCAAACATTTTTCACCCAGTCTTGATGATACTTCCATTTAATGATCAGTACACCAATCCCACTTGGCTAACCAAATGTCGTTCTTCTAGGTTAAACCGTTCCTTTGCAGTAACCGTTTTCATGTTTAGGTTTCACTCTGTTTTCTCCTATATGGATACATGTAGTTGGAACTCTAAATCAAACACGGTTTGTGCTAGCTCTTTGAAACTTGGCACAATAATGTAGTTCCAAGTTCTATCGCTATGATTTGTGTGCTATTGAAGTAGCCCCAAGCAGAGACTGACGAGAATACCTTTCATTCAAAGGGGTTGCCAAGCTTCCAAAAAACTACGAGTTTCCTGAAATCTCAGCAAACATTTTTTCACCCAATCTTGATGATACTTACAGGTAGTGATCAGTACACGAATCTCACTTGGGTCACTAAATTTCGTTCTTCTAGGTTAAACCGTTCCTTTGCAGTAACCGTTTTCATGTTTAGGTTTCACTCTGTTTTCTCCTATATGGATACATGTATTTGGAACTCTAAATCAAACACGGTTTGTGCTAGCTCTTTGAAACTTGGCACAATAATGTAGTTCCACGTTCTATCGCTATGGTTTGTGTGCTATTGAAGTAGCCCCAAGCAGAGACTGACGAGAATCACTTTCATTGAAAGGGGTTGCCAGGCTTCCAAAAAACTGCGAGTTTCCTGAAATCTTAGCAAACATTTTTTCACCCAATCTTGATGATACTTACAGGTAATGATCAGTACACCATTCCCACTTGGATAACCAAATTTCGTTCTTCTAGGTTAAACCGTTCCTTTGCAGTAACCGTTTTCATGTTTAGGTTTCACTCTGTTTTCTCCAATATGGATACATGTAGTTGGAACTCTAAATCAAACACGGTTTGTGCTAGCTCTTTGAAACTTGGCACAATAATGTAGTTCCAATTTCTATCGGTATGGTTTATGTGCTATTGAAGTAGCCCCAAGCAGAGACTGACGAGAATCCCTTTCAGTAAAAGGGGTTGCCAAGCTTCCAAAAAACTGCGAGTTTCCTGAAATCTCAGCAAACATTTTTTCACCCAATCTTGATGATACTTCCATTTAGTGACCAGTACACCAATCCCACTTGGATCACCAAATTTCGTTCTTCTAGGTTAAACCGTTCCTTTGCAGTAACCGTTTTCATGTTTAGGTTTCACTCTGTTGTCTCCTATATGGATACATGTAGTTGGAACTCTAAATCAAACACGGTTTGTGCTAAGTCTTTGAAACATGGCACAATAATGTAGTTCCAACTTCTATTGCTATGGTATATGTGCTATTGAAGTAGCCCCAAGCAGAATCTGATGAGAATCACTTTCATTGAAAGGGGTTTCCAGGCTTCCAGAAAACTGCAAGTTTCCTGAAACCTCAGCAAACATTTTTTCACCCAGTCTTGATGATACTTCCATTTAATGATCAGTACACCAATCCCACGTGGCTCACAAATGTCGTTCTTCTAGATTAAACCGTTCCTTTGCAGTAACCTTTTTCATGTTTAGGTTTCACTCTGTTTTCTCCTATATGGATACATGTAGTTGGAACTCTAAATCAAACACGGTTTGTGCTAGCTCTTTGAAATTTGGCACAATAATGTGGTTCCAAGTTCTATCGCTATGGTTTGTGTGCTATTGAAGTAGCCCCAAGCAGAGACTGACGAGAATCCCTTTCATTGAAAGGGGTTGCCAAGCTTCCAAAAAACTACGAGTTTCCTGAAATCTCAGCAAACATTTTTTCACCCAATCTTGATGATACTTGCAGGTAGTGATCAGTACACGAATCTCACTTGGCTCACTAAATTTCGTTCTTCTAGGTTTAACCGTTCCTTTGCAGTAACCGTTTTCATGTTTAGGTTTCACTGTGTTTTCTCCTATATGGATACATGTTGTTGGAACTCTAAATCAAACACGGTTTGTGCTAGCTCTTTGAAACTTGGCACAATAATGTAGTTCCAAGTTCTATCACTATGGTTTGTGTGCTATTGAAGTAGCCCAAGCAGAGACTGATGAGAATCCCTTTCATAGAAAGGGGTTGCCAGGCTTCCAAAAAACTGCGAGTTTCCTGAAACCTCAGCAAACATTTTTTCACCCAGTCTTGATGATACTTCCATTTAATGATCAGTACACCAATCGAACTTGGCTCACCAAATGTCGTTCTTCTAGGTTAAACCGTTCCTTTGCAGTAACCGTTTTCATGTTTAGGTTTCACTCTGTTTTCTCCTATATGGATACATGTAGTTGGAACTCTAAATCAAACACAGTTTGTGCTAGCTCTTTGAAACTTGGCACAATAATGTAGTTCCAAGTTCTATCGCTATGGTTTGTGTGCTATTGAAGTAGCCCCAAGCAGAGACTGACGAGAATCACTTTCATTGAAAGGGGTTGCCAAGCTTCCAAAAAACTACGAGTTTCCTGAAATCTCAGCAAACATTTTTTCACCCAATCTTGATGATACTTGCAGGTAGTGATCAATACACCAATCCCACTTGGCTCACCAAATTTCTTTCTTCTAGGTTAAACCATTCTTTTGCAGTAACCGTTTTCATGTTTAGGTTTCACTGTGTTTTCTCCTATATGGATACATGTAGTTGGAACTCTAAATCAAACACGGTTTGTGCTAGCTCTTTGAAACTTGGCACAATAATGTAGTTCCAAGTTCTATCGCTATGGTTTGTGTGCTATTGAAGTAGCCCCAAGCAGAGACTGACGAGAATCACTTTCATTGAAAGGGGTTGCCAAGCTTCCAAAAAACTACGAGTTTCCTGAAATCTCAGCAAATATTTTTTCACCCAATCTTGATGATACTTCCATTTAATGATCAGTACACCAATCCCACTTGGCTCACCAAATTTTGTTTTTCTAGGTTAAACCGTTCCTTTGCAGTAACCGTTTTCATGTTTAGGTTTCACTCTGTTTTCTCCTATATGGATACATGTAGTTGGAACTCTAAATCAAACACGGTTTGTGCTAGCTCTTTGAAACTTGGCACAATAATGTAGTTCCAAGTTCTATCGCTATAGTTTGTGTGCTATTGAAGTAGCCCCAAGCAGAGACTGACGAGAATCACTTTCATTAAAAGGGGTTGCCAAGCTTCCAAAAACTGCGAGTTTCCTGAAATCTCAGCAAACATGTTTTCACCCAATCTTGATAATACTTCCATTTAGTGACCAGTACACCAATCCCACTTGGATCACCAAATTTCGTTCTTCTAGGTTAAACCGTTCCTTTGCAGTAACCGTTTTCATGTTTAGGTTTCACTCTGTTTTCTCCTATATGGATACATGTAGTTGGAACTCTAAATCAAACACGGTTTGTGCTAGCTCTTTGAAACTTGGCACAATAATGTAGTTCCAAGTTCTATCACTATGGTTTGTGTGCTATTGAAGTAGCCCGAAGCAGAGACTGACGAGAATCCCTTTCATTAAAAGGGCTTGCCAGACTTCCAAAAAACTGCGAGTTTCCTGAAATCTCAGCAAACATTTTTTCACCCAATCTTGATGATACTTGCAGGTAGTGATCAACACACAATCACACTTGGCTCACCAAATTTCATTCTTCTAGGTTAAACCGTTCCTTTGGAATAACCGTTTTCATGTTTAGGTTTCACTGTGTTTTCTCCTATATGGATACATATAGGTGGAACTCTAAATCAAACACGGTTTGTGCTAGCTCTTTGAAACTTGGCACAATAATGTAGTTCCAAGTTCTATCGCTATGGTTTGTGTGCTATTGAAGTAGCCCCAAGCAGAGACTGACGAGAATCACTTTCATAGAAAGGGCTTGCCATGCTTCCAAAAAACTACGAGTTTCCTGAAATCTCAGCAAACATTTTTTCACCCAATCTTGCTGATACTTGCAGGTAGTGATCAGTACACTAATCTCACTTGGCTCACTAAATTTCGTTCTTCTAGGTTAAACCGTTCCTTTGTAGTAACCGTTTTCATGTTTAGGTTTCACTGTGTTTTCTCCTATATGGATACATGTTGTTGGAACTCTAAATCAAACACGGTTTGTGCTAGCTCGTTGAAACTTGGCACAATAATGTAGTTCCAAGTTCTATCACTATGGTTTGTGTGCTATTGAAGTAGCCCGAAGCAGAGACTGATGAGAATCCCTTTCATAGAAAGGGGTTGCCAGGCTTCCAAAAAACTGCGAGTTTCCTGAAACCTCAGCAAACATTTTTTCACCCAGTCTTGATGATACTTCCATTTAATGATCAGTACACCAATCCCACTTGGCTCACCAAATGTCGTTCTTCTAGGTTAAACCGTTCCTTTGCAGTAACCGTTTTAATGTTTAGGTTTCACTCTGTTTTCTCCTATATGGATACATGTAGTTGGAACTCTAAATCAAACACGGTTTGTGCTAGCTCTTTGAAACTTGGCACAATAATGTAGTTCCAAGTTCTATCGCTATGGTTTCTGTCCTATTGAAGTAGCCCCAAGCAGAGACTGACGAGAATCACTTTCATTGAAAGGGGTTGCCAGGCTTCAAAAAAACTGCGAGTTTCCTGAAATCTCGGCAAATATTTTTTCACCCAATCTTGATGATACTTGCAGGTAATGATCAGTACACCAATCCCACTTGGATAACCAAATTTCGTTCTTGTATGTTAAACCGTTCCTTTGCAGTAACCGTTTTCATGTTTAGGTTTCACTCTGTTTTCTCCTATATGGATACATGTAGTTGGAACTCTAAATCAAACACGGTTTGTGCTGGCTCTTTGAAACTTGGCACAATAATGTAGTTCCAAGTTCTATCGCTATGGTTTGTGTGCTATTGAAGTAGCCCCAAGCAGAGACTGACGAGAATCACTTTCATTCAAAGGGGTTGCCAGGCTTCCAAAAAACTGCGAGTTTCCTGAAATCTCAGCAAACATTTTTTCACCCAGTCTTGATGATACTTGCAGGTAATGATCAGTATACCAATCCCACTTGGATAACCAAATTTCGTTCTTCTAGGTTAAACCGTTCCTTTGCAGTAACCGTTTTCATGTTTAGGTTTCACTCTGTTTTCTCATATATGAATACATGTAGTTGGAACACTAAATCAAACACGGTTTGTGCTAGCTCTTTGAAACTTGACACAATAATATAGTTCCAAGTTCTATCGCTATGGTTTGTGTGCTATTGAAGTAGCCCCAAGCAGAGAATGACGAGAATCACTTTCATTGAAAGGGGTTGCCAGGCTTCCAAAAAACTGCGAGTTTCCTGAAATCTCAGCAAACATTTTTTCACCCAATCTTGATGATACTTCCATTTAATGATCAGTACACCAATCCCACTTGGCTCACTAAATTTTTGTTTTTCTAGGTTAAATCGTTCCTTTGCAGTAACCGTTTTCATGTTTAGGTTTCACTCTGTTTTCTCCTATATGGATACATGTAGTTGGAACTCTAAATCAAACACGGTTTGTGCTAGCTCTTTGAAACTTGGCACAATAATGTAGTTCCAAGTTCTATCACTATGGGTTTGTGTGCTATTGAAGTAGCCCCAAGCAGAGACTGACGAGAATCCCTTTCATTAAAAGGGCTTGCCAGACTTCCAAAAAACTGCGAGTTTCCTGAAATCTCAGCAAACATTTTTTCACCCAATCTTGATGATACTTGCAGGTAGTGATCAACACACCAATCACACTTGGCTCACCAAATTTCATTCTTCTAGGTTAAACCGTTCCTTTGGAATAACCGTTTTCATGTTTAGGTTTCACTGTGTTTTCTCCTATATGGATACATATAGGTGGAACTCTAAATCAAACACGGTTTGTGCTAGCTCTTTGAAACTTGGCACAATAATGTAGTTCCAAGTTCTATCGCTATGGTTTGTGTGCTATTGAAGTAGCCCCAAGCAGAGACTGACGAGAATCACTTTCATAGAAAGGGCTTGCCATGCTTCCAAAAAACTACGAGTTTCCTGAAATCTCAGCAAACATTTTTTCACCCAATCTTGCTGATACTTGCAGGTAGTGATCAGTACACTAATCTCACTTGGCTCACTAAATTTCGTTCTTCTAGGTTAAACCGTTCCTTTGTAGTAACCGTTTTCATGTTTAGGTTTCACTGTGTTTCTCCTATATGGATACATGTTGTTGGAACTCTAAATCAAACACGGTTTGTGCTAGCTCGTTGAAACTTGGCACAATAATGTAGTTCCAAGTTCTATCAGTATGGTTTGTGTGCTATTGAAGTAGCCCGAAGCAGAGACTGATGAGAATCCCTTTCATAGAAAGGGGTTGCCAGGCTTCCAAAAAACTGCGAGTTTCCTGAACCTCAGCAAACATTTTTTCAACCAGTCTTGATGATACTTCCATTTAATGATCAGTACACCAATCCCACTTGGCTCACCAAATTTCGTTCTTCTAGGTTAAACCGTTCCTTTGCAGTAACCGTTTTCATGTTTAGGTTTCACTCTGTTTTCTCCTATATGGATACATGTAGTTGGAACTCTAAATCAAACACGGTTTGTGCTAGCTCTTTGAAACTTGGCACAATAATGTGGTTCCAAGTTCTATTGCTATGGTTTGTGTGCTATTGAAGTAGCCCCAAGAAGAGACTGACGAGAATCCCTTTCATTGAAAGGGGTTGCCAGGCTTCCAAAAAACTGCGAGTTTCCTGAAATCTCAGCAAACATTTTTTCACCCAGTCTTGATGATACTTCCATTTAATGAACAGTACACCAATCCCACTTGGCTCACAAAATTTCATTCTTCTAGGTTAAACCATTCCTTTGCAGTAACCTTTTTCATGTTTAGGTTTCACTCTGTTTTCTCCTATTTGGATACATGTAGTTGGAACTCTAAATGAAACACGGTTTGTGCTAGCTCTTTGAAACTTGGCACAATAATGTAGTTCCAAGTTCTATCGCTATGGTTTGTGTGCTATTGAAGTAGCCCCAAGCAGAGACTGACGAGAATCCCTTTCATTGAAAGGGGTTGCCAAGCTTCCAAAAAACTACGAGTTTCCTGAAATCTCAGCAAACATTTTTTCACCCAATCTTGATGATACTTGCAGGTAGTGATCAGTACACGAATCTCACTTGGCTCACTAAATTTCGTTCTTCTAGGTTAAACCGTTCCTTTGCAGTAACCGTTTTCATGTTTAGGTTTCACTGTGTTTTCTCCTAAATGGATACATGTTGTTGGAACTCTAAATCAAACACGGTTTGTGCTAGCTCTTTGAAACTTGGCACAATAATGTAGTTCCAAGTTCTATCACTATGGTTTGTGTGCTATTGAAGTAGCCCCAAGCAGAGACTGATGAGAATCCCTTTCATAGAAAGGGGTTGCCAGGCTTCCAAAAAACTGCGAGTTTCCTGAAACCTCAGCAAACATTTTTTCACCCAGTCTTGATGATACTTCCATTTAATGATCAGTACACCAATCCCACTTGGCTAACCAAATGTCCTTCTTCTAGGTTAAACCGTTCCTTTGCAGTAACCGTTTTCATGTTTAGGTTTCACTCTGTTTTCTCCTATATGGATACATGTAGTTGGAACTCCAAATCAAACACGGTTTGTGCTAGCTCTTTGAAACTTGGCACAATAATGTAGTTCCAAGTTCTATCGCTATGATTTGTGTGCTATTGAAGTAGCCCCAAGCAGAGACTGACGAGAATACCTTTCATTGAAAGGGGTTGCCAAGCTTCCAAAAAACTACGAGTTTCCTGAAATCTCAGCAAACATTTTTTCACCCAATCTTGATGATACTTACAGGTAGTGATCAGTACACGAATCTCACTTGGGTCACTAAATTTCGTTCTTCTAGGTTAAACCGTTCCTTTGCAGTAACCGTTTTCATGTTTAGGTTTCACTCTGTTTTCTCCTATATGGATACATGTAGTTGGAACTCTAAATCAAACACGGTTTGTGCTAGCTCTTTGAAACTTGGCACAATAATGTAGTTCCAAGTTCTATCGCAATGGTTTGTGTGCTATTGAAGTAGCCCCAAGCAGAGACTGACGAGAATCACTTTCATTGAAAGGGGTTGCCAGGCTTCCAAAAAACTGCGAGTTTCCTGAAATCTTAGCAAACATTTTTTCACCCAATCTTGATGATACTTACAGGTAATGATCAGTACACCATTCCCACTTGGATAACCAAATTTCGTTCTTCTAGGTTAAACCGTTCCTTTGCAGTAACCGTTTTCATGTTTAGGTTTCACTCTGTTTTCTCCAATATGGATACATGTAGTTGGAACTCTAAATCAAACACGGTTTGTGCTAGCTCTTTGAAACTTGGCACAATAATGTAGTTCCAATTTCTATCGGTATGGTTTGTGTGCTATTGAAGTAGCCCCAAGCAGAGACTGACGAGAATCCCTTTCAGTAAAAGGGGTTGCCAAGCTTCCAAAAAACTGCGAGTTTCCTGAAATCTCAGCAAACATTTTTTCACCCAATCTTGATGATACTTCCATTTAGTGACCAGTACACCAATCCCACTTGGATCACCAAATTTCGTTCTTCTAGGTTAAACCGTTCCTTTGCAGTAACCGTTTTCATGTTTAGCTTTCACTCTGTTGTCTCCTATATGGATACATGTAGTTTGAACTCTAAATCAAACACGGTTTGTGCTAACTCTTTGAAACATGGCACAATAATGTAGTTCCAACTTCTATTGCTATGGTATATGTGCTATTGAAGTAGCCCCAAGCAGAATCTGATGAGAATCACTTTCATTGAAAGGGGTTTCCAGGCTTCCAGAAAACTGCAAGTTTCCTGAAACCTCAGCAAACATTTTTTCACCCAGTCTTGATGATACTTCCATTTAATGATCAGTACACCAATCCCACTTGGCTCACAAATGTCGTTCTTCTAGATTAAACCGTTCCTTTGCAGTAACCTTTTTCATGTTTAGGTTTCACTCTGTTTTCTCCTATATGGATACATGTAGTTGGAACTCTAAATCAAACACGGTTTGTGCTAGCTCTTTGAAATTTGGCACAATAATGTGGTTCCAAGTTCTATCGCTATGGTTTGTGTGCTATTGAAGTAGCCCCAAGCAGAGACTGACGAGAATCCCTTTCATTGAAAGGGGTTGCCAAGCTTCCAAAAAACTACGAGTTTCCTGAAATCTCAGCAAACATTTTTTCACCCAATCTTGATGATACTTGCAGGTAGTGATCAGTACACGAATATCACTTGGCTCACTAAATTTCGTTCTTCTAGGTTAAACCGTTCCTTTGCAGTAACCGTTTTCATGTTTAGGTTTCACTGTGTTTTCTCCTATATGGATACATGTTGTTGGAACTCTAAATCAAACACGGTTTGTGCTAGCTCTTTGAAACTTGGCACAATAATGTAGTTCCAAGTTCTATCACTATGGTTTGTGTGCTATTGAAGTAGCCCCAAGCAGAGACAGATGAGAATCCCTTTCATAGAAAGGGGTTGCCAGGCTTCCAAAAAACTGCGAGTTTCCTGAAACCTCAGCAAACATTTTTTCACCCAGTCTTGATGATACTTCCATTTAATGATCAGTACACCAATCCCACTTGGCTCACCAAATGTCGTTCTTCTAGGTTAAACCGTTCCTTTGCAGTAACCGTTTTCATGTTTAGGTTTCACTCTGTTTTCTCCTATATGGATACATGTAGTTGGAACTCTAAATCAAACACAGTTTGTGCTAGCTCTTTGAAACTTGGCACAATAATGTAGTTCCAAGTTCTATCGCTATGGTTTGTGTGCTATTGAAGTAGCCCCAAGCAGAGACTGACGAGAATCACTTTCATTGAAAGGGTTTGCCAAGCTTCCAAAAAACTACGAGTTTCCTGAAATCTCAGCAAACATTTTTTCACCCAATCTTGATGATACTTGCAGGTAGTGATCAATACACCAATCCCACTTGGCTCACCAAATTTCTTTCTTCTAGGTGAAACCGTTCTTTTGCAGTAACCGTGTTCATGTTTAGGTTTCACTGTGTTTTCTCCTATATGGATACATGTAGTTGGAACTCTAAATCAAACACGGTTTGTGCTAGCTCTTTGAAACTTGGCACAATAATGTAGTTCCAAGTTCTATCGCTATGGTTGGTGTGCTATTGAAGTAGCCCGAAGCAGAGACTGACGAGAATCCCTTTCATTGAAAGGGTTGCCAAGATTCCAAAAAACTACGAGTTTCCTGAAATCTCAGCAAACATTTTTTCACCCAATCTTGATGATACTTTCAGGTAGTGATCAGTACACGAATCTCACTTGGCTCACTAAATTTCGTTCTTCTAGGTTAAACCGTTCCTTTGCAGTAACCGTTTTCATGATTAGGTTTCACTCTGTTTTCTCCTATATGGATACATGTAGTTGGAACTCTAAGTCAAACACGGTTTGTGCTAGCTCTTTGAAACTTGGCACAATAATGTAGTTCCAAGTTCTATCGCTATGGTTTGTGTGGTATTGAAGTAGCCCCAAGCAGAGACTGACGAGAATCACTTTCATTGAAAGGGGTTGCCAGGCTTCCAAAAAACTGCGAGTTTCCTGAAATCTCAGCAAACATTTTTCCACTCAGTCTTGATGATACTTCCATTTAATGATCAGTACACCAATCCCACTTGGCTCACCAAATTTCGTTCTTCTAGTTTAAACCGTTCCTTTGCAGTAACCGTTTTCATGTTTAGGTTTCACTCTGTTTTCTCCTATATGGATACATGTAGTTGGAAGTCTAAATCAAACACGGTTTGTGCTAGCTCTTTGAAACTTGGCACAATAATGTAGTTCCAAGTTCTATCGCTATGGTTTGTGTGCTATTGAAGTAGCCCCAAGCAGAGACTGACGAGAATCCCTTTCATTGAAAGGGGTTGCCAAGCTTCCAAAAAACTACGAGTTTCCTGAAATCTCAGCAAACATTTTTTCACCCAATCTTGATGATACTTGCAGGTAGTGATCAGTACACGAATCTCACTTGGCTCACTAAATTTCGTTCTTCTAGGTTAAACCGTTCCTTTGCAGTAATCGTTTTCATGTTTAGGTTTCACTGTGTTTTCTCCTATATGGATACATGTTGTTGGAACTCTAAATCAAACACGGTTTGTGCTAGCTCTTTGAAACTTGGCACAATAATGTAGTTCCAAGATCTATCACTATGGTTTGTGTGCTATTGAAGTAGCCCCAAGCAGAGACTGATGAGAATCCCTTTAATAGAAAGGGGTTGCCAGGCTTCCAAAAAACTGCGAGTTTCCTGAAACCTCAGCAAACATTTTTTCACCCAGTCTTGATGATACTTCCATTTAATGATCAGTACACCAATCCCACTTGGCTAACCAAATGTCGTTCTTCTAGGTTAAACTGTTCCTTTGCAGTAACCGTTTTCATGTTTAGGTTTCACTCTGTTTTCTCCTATATGGATACATGTAGTTGGAACTCTAAATCAAACACGGTTTGTGCTAGCTCTTTGAAACTTGGCACAATAATGTAGTTCCAAGTTCTATCACTATGATTTGTGTGCTATTGAAGTAGCGCCAAGCAGAGACTGACGAGAATACCTTTCATTGAAAGGGGTTGCCAAGCTTCCAAAAAACTACGAGTTTCCTGAAATCTCAGCAAACATTTTTTCACCCAATCTTGATGATACTTGCAGGTAGTGATCAGTACACGAATCTCACTTGGCTCACTAAATTTCGTTCTTCTAGGTTAAACCGTTCCTTTGCAGTAACCGTTTTCATGTTTAGGTTTCACTGTGTTTTCTCCTATATGGATACATGTTGTTGGAACTCTAAATCAAACACGGTTTGTGCTAGCTCTTTGAAACTTGGCACAATAATGTAGTTCCAAGTTCTATCGCTATGGTTTGTGTGCTATTGAAGTAGCCCCAAGCAGAGACTGATGAGAATCCCTTTCATTGAAAGGGGTTGCCAGGCTTCCAAAAAACTGCGAGTTTCCTGAAATCTCAGCAAACATTTTTTCACCCAATCTTGATGATACTTCCATTTAATGATCAGTACACCAATCCCACTTGGCTCACCAAATATCGTTCTTCTAGGTTAAACCGTTCCTTTGCAGTAACCGTTTTCATTTTGAGGTTTCACTCTGTTTTCTCCTATATGGATACATGTAGTTGGAACTCTAAATCAAACACGGTTTGTGCTAGCTCTTTGAAACTTGGCACAATAATGTAGTTCCAAGTTCTATCGCTATGGTTTGTGTGCTATTGAAGTAGCCCCAAGCAGAGACTGACGAGAATCACTTTCATTGAAAGGGGTTGCCAGGCTTCCAAAAAACCGCGAGTTTCCTGAAATCTTAGCAAACATTTTTTCACCCAATCTTGATGATACTTACAGGTAATGATCAGTACACCATTCCCACTTGGATAACCAAATTTCGTTCTTCTAGGTTAAACCGTTCCTTTGCAATACCCGTTTTCATGTTTAGGTTTCACTCTGTTTTCTCCAATATGGATACATGTAGTTGGAACTCTAAATCAAACACGGTTTGTGCTAGCTCTTTGAAACTTGGCACAATAATGTAGTTCCAATTTCTATCGGTATGGTTTGTGTGCTATTGAAGTAGCCCCAAGCAGAGACTGACGAGAATCCCTTTCAGTAAAAGGGGTTGCCAAGCTTCCAAAAAACTGCGAGTTTCCTGAAATCTCAGCAAACATTTTTTCACCCAATCTTGATGATACTTCCATTTAGTGACCAGTACACCAATCCCACTTGGATCACCAAATTTCGTTCTTCTAGGTTAAACCGTTCCTTTGCAGTAACCGTTTTCATGTTTAGGTTTCACTCTGTTGTCTCCTATATGGATACATGTAGTTGGAACTCTAAATCAAACACGGTTTGTGCTAACTCTTTGAAACATGGCACAATAATGTAGTTCCAACTTCTATTGCTATGGTATATGTGCTATTGAAATAGCCCCAAGCAGAATCTGATGAGAATCACTTTCATTGAAAGGGGTTTCCAGGCTTCCAGAAAACTGCAAGTTTCCTGAAACCTCAGCAAACATTTTTTCACCCAGTCTTGATGATACTTCCATTTAATGATCAGTACACCAATCCCACTTGGCTCACAAATGTCGTTCTTCTAGATTAAACCGTTCCTTTGCAGTAACCTTTTTCATGTTTAGGTTTCACTCTGTTTTCTCCTATATGGATACATGTTGTTGGAACTCTAAATCAAACACGGTTTGTGCTAGCTCTTTGAAACTTGGCACAATAATGTAGTTCCAAGTTCTATCACTATGGTTTGTGTGCTATTGAAGTAGCCCCAAGCAGAGACTGAGGAGAATCCCTTTCATAGAAAGGGGTTGCCAGGCTTCCAAAAAACTGCGAGTTTCCTGAAACCTCAGCAAACATTTTTTCACCCAGTCTTGATGATACTTCCATTTAATGATCAGTACACCAATCCCACTTGGCTCACCAAATGTCGTTCTTCTAGGTTAAACCGTTCCTTTGCAGTAACCGTTTTCATCTTTAGGTTTCACTCTGTTTTCTCCTATATGGATACATGTAGTTGGAACTCTAAATCAAACACAGTTTGTGCTAGCTCTTTGAAACTTGGCACAATAATGTAGTTCCAAGTTCTATCGCTATGGTTTCTGTGCTATTGAAGTAGCCCCAAGCAGAGACTGACGAGAATCACTTTCATTGAAAGGGGTTGCCAAGCTTCCAAAAAACTACGAGTTTCCTGAAATCTCAGCAAACATTTTTTCACCCAATCTTGATGATACTTGCAGGTAGTGATCAATACACCAATCCCACTTGGCTCACCAAATTTCTTTCTTCTAGGTTAAACCGTTCTTTTGCAGTAACCGTTTTCATGTTTAGGTTTCACTGTGTTTTCTCCTATATGGATACATGTAGTTCGAACTCTAAATCAAACACGCTTTGTGCTAGCTCTTTGAAACTTGGCACAATAATGTAGTTCCAAGTTCTATCGCTATGGTTTGTGTGCTATTGAAGTAGCCCCAAGCAGAGACTGACGAGAATCACTTTCATTGAAAGGGGTTGCCAAGCTTCCAAAAAACTACGAGTTTCCTGAAATCTCAGCAAACATTTTTTCACCCAATCTTGATGATACTTCCATTTAATGATCAGTACACCAATGCCACTTGGCTCACCAAATTTTGTTTTTCTAGGTTAAACCGTTCCTTTGCAGAAACCGTTTTCATGTTGAGGTTTCACTCTGTTTTCTCCTATATGGATACATGTAGTTGGAACTCTAAATCAAACACGGTTTGTGCTAGCTCTTTGAAACTTGGCACAATAATGTAGTTCCAAGTTCTATCGCTATGTTTTGTGTGCTATTGAAGTAGCCCCAAGCAGAGACTGACGAGAATCCCTTTCATTGAAAGGGGTTGCCAAGCTTCCAAAAAACGACGAGTTTCCTGAAATATCAGCAAACATTTTTTCAACCAATCTTGATGATACTACCATTTAATGATCAGTACACCAATCCCACTTGGCTCACCAAATTTCATTCTTCTAGGTTAAACCGTTCCTTTGCAGTAACCGTTTTCATGTTTAGGTTTCACTCTGTTTTCTCCTATATGGATACATGTAGTTGGAACTCTAAATCAAACACGGTTTGTGCTAGCTCTTTGAAACTTGGCACAATAATGTAGTTCCAAGTTCTATCGCTATGGTTTGTGTGCTATTGAAGTAGCCCCAAGCAGAGACTAACGAGAATCCCTTTCATTGAAAGGGGTTGCGAAGCTTCCAAAAAACTACGAGTTTCCTGAAATCTCAGCAAACATTTTTTCCCCCAATCTTGATGATACTTGCAGGTAGTGATCAATCCACCAATCCCACTTGGCTCACCAAATTTCTTTCTTCTAGGTGAAACCGTTCCTTTGCAGTATCCGTTTTCATGTTGACGTTTCACTGTGCTTTCTCCTATATGGATACATGTTGTTGGAACTCTAAATCAAACACGGTTTGTGCTAGCTCTTTGAAACTTGGCACAATAATGTAGTTCCAAGTTCTATCGCTATGGTTTTTGTGATATTGAAGTAGCCCCAAGCAGAGACTGACGAACATCACTTTCATAGAAAGGGCTTGCCAGACTTCCAAAAAACTGCGAGTTTCCTGAAATCTCAGCAAACATTTTTTCACCCAATCTTGATGATACTTGCAGGTAGTGATCAACACACCAATCCCACTTGGCTCACCGAATTTCGTTCTTCTAGGTTAAACCGTTCCTTTGCAATAACCGTTTTCATGTTTAGGTTTCACTCTGTTTTCTCCTATATGGATACATGTAGTTGGAACTCTAAATCAAACACGGTTTGTGCTAGCTCTTTGAAACTTGGCACAATAATGTAGTTCCAAGTTCTATCGCTATGGTTTGTGTGCTATTGAAGTAGCCCAAAGCAGAGACTGAGGAGAATCCCTTTCATAGAAAGGGGTTGCCAGGCTTCCAAAAAACTGCGAGTTTCCTGAAATCTCAGCAAACATTTTTTCACCCAATCTTGATGATACTTCCATTTAGTGACCAGTACACCAATCCCACTTGGATCACCAAATTTCGTTCTTCTAGGTTAAACCGTTCCTTTGCAGTAACCGTTTTCATGTTTAGGTTTCACTCTGTTGTCTCCTATATGGATACATGTAGTTGGAACTCTAAATCAAACACGGTTTGTGCTAACTCTTTGAAACATGGCACAATAATGTAGTTCCAACTTCTATTGCTATGGTATATGTGCTATTGAAATAGCCCCAAGCAGAATCTGATGAGAATCACTTTCATTGAAAGGGGTTTCCAGGCTTCCAGAAAACTGCAAGTTTCCTGAAACCTCAGCAAACATTTTTTCACCCAGTCTTGATGATACTTCCATTTAATGATCAGTACACCAATCCCACTTGGCTCACAAATGTCGTTCTTCTAGATTAAACCGTTCCTTTGCAGTAACCTTTTTCATGTTTAGGTTTCACTCTGTTTTCTCCTATATGGATACATGTTGTTGGAACTCTAAATCAAACACGGTTTGTGCTAGCTCTTTGAAACTTGGCACAATAATGTAGTTTGAAGTTCTATCGCTATGGTTTGTGTGCTATTGAAGTAGCCCCAAGCAGAGACTGACGAAAATCACTTTCATAGAAAGGGCTTGCCAGACTTCCAAAAAACTGCGAGTTTCCTGAAATCTCAGCAAACATTTTTTCACCCAATCTTGATGATACTTGCAGGTAGTGATCAATACACCAATCCCACTTGGCTCACCAAATTTCGTTCTTCTAGGTTAAACCGTTCTTTTGCAATAACCGTTTTCATGTTTAGGTTTCACTGTGTTTTCTCCTATATGGATACATATATTTGGAACTCTAAATCAAACACGGTTTGTGCTAGCTCTTTGAAACTTGGCACAATAATGTAGTTCCAAGTCCTATCGCTATGGTTTGTGTGCTATTGAAGTAGCCCCAAGCAGAGACTGACGAGAATCACTTTCATTCAAAGGGGTTGCCAGGCTTCCAAAAAACTGCGAGTTTCCTGAAATCTCAGCAAACATTTTTTCACCCAGTCTTGATGATACTTGCAGGTAGTGATCAGTACACGAATCTCACTTGGCTCACTAAATTTCGTTCTTCTAGGTTAAACCGTTCCTTTGCAGTAACCGTTTTCATGTTTAGGTTTCACTGTGTTTTCTCCTATATGGATACATGTTGTTGGAACTCTAAATCAAACACGGTTTGTGCTAGCTCTTTGAAACTTGGCACAATAATGTAGTTCCAAGTTCTATCGCTATGGTTTGTGTGCTATTGAAGTAGCCCCAAGCAGAGACTGATGAGAATCCCTTTCATAGAAAGGGGTTGCCAGGCTTCCAAAGAACTGCGAGTTTCCTGAAACCTCAGCAAACATTTTTTCACCCAGTCTTGATGATACTTCCATTTAATGATCAGTACACCAATCCCACTTGGCTCACCAAATGTGGTTCTTCTAGGTTAAAACGTTCCTTTGCAGTAACCGTTTTCATGTTTAGGTTTCACTCTGTTTTCTCCTATTTGGATACATGTAGTTGGAACTCTAAATCAAACACGGTTTGTGCTAGCTCTTTGAAACTTGGCACAATAATGTAGTTCTAAGTTCTATCGCTATGGTTTGTGTGCTATTGAAGTAGCCCCAAGCAGAGACTGACGAGAATCCCTTTCATTGAAAGTGGTTGCCAAACTTCCAAAAAACTACGAGTTTCCTGAAAATCTCAGCAAACATTTTTTCACCCAATCTTGATGATACTTCCATTTAATGATCAGTACACCAATCCCACTTGGCTCACCAAATGTCGTTCTTCTAGGTTAAACCGTTCCTTTGCAGTAACCGTTTTCATGTTGACGTTTCACTGTGCTTTCTCCTATATGGATACATGTTGTTGGAACTCTAAATCAAACACGGTTTGTGCTAGCTCTTTGAAACTTGGCACAATAATGTAGTTCCAAGTTCTATCGCTATGGTTTGTGTGATATTGAAGTAGCCCCAAGCAGAGACTGACGAGCATCACTTTCATAGAAAGGGCTTGCCAGACTTCCAAAAAACTGCGAGTTTCCTGAAATCTCAGCAAACATTTTTTCACCCAATCTTGATGATACTTGCAGGTAGTGATCAACACACCAATCCCACTTGGCTCACCGAATTTCGTTCTTCTAGGTTAAACCGTTCCTTTGCAATAACCGTTTTCATGTTTAGGTTTCACTCTGTTTTCTCCTATATGGATACATGTAGTTGGAACTCTAAATCAAACACGGTTTGTGCTAGCTCTTTGAAACTTGGCACAATAATGTAGTTCCAAGTTCTATCGCTATGGTTTGTGTGCTATTGAAGTAGCCCCAAGCAGAGACTGAGGAGAATCCCTTTCATTGAAAGGGGTTGCCAGCTTCCAAAAAACTACGAGTTTCCTGAAATATCAGCAAACATTTTTTCACCCAATCTTGATGATACTTCCATTTAATGATCAGTACACCAATCCCACTTTGGCTCACCAAATTTTGTTTTTCTAGGTTAAACCGTTCCTTTGCAATAACCGTTTTCATGTTTAGGTTTCACTCTGTTTTCTCCTATATGGATACATGTAGTTGGAACTCTAAATCAAACACGGTTTGTGCTAGCTCTTTGAAACTTGGCACAATAATGTAGTTCCATGTTCTATTGCTATGGTTTGTGTGCTATTGAAGTAGCCCCAAGCAGAGACTGACGAGAATCACTTTCATTGAAAGGGGTTGCCAGGCTTCCAAAAAACTGCGAGTTTCCTGAAATCTCGGCAAATATTTTTTCACCCAATCTTGATGATACTTGCAGGTAATGATCAGTACACCAATCCCACTTGGATAACCAAATTTCGTTCTTCTAGGTTAAACCGTTCCTTTGCAGTAACCGTTTTCATGTTTAGGTTTCACTCTGTTTTCTCCTATATGGATACATGTAGTTGGAACACTAAATCAAACACGGTTTGTGGTAGCTCTTTGAAACTTGACACAATAATGTAGTTCCAAGTTCTAGCGCTATAGTTTGTGTGCTATTGAAGTAGCCCCAAGTAGAGACTGACGAGAATCACTTTCATTGAAAGGGGTTGCCAGGCTTCCAAAAAACTGCGAGTTTCCTGAAATCTCAGCAAACATTTTTTCACTCAGTCTTGATGATACTTCCATTTAATGATCAGTACACCAATCCCACTTGGCTCACCAAATTTCTTTCTTCTAGTTTAAACCGTTCCTTTGCAGTAACCGTTTTCATGTTTAGGTTTCACTCTGTATTCTCCTATATGGATACATGTAGTTGGAACTCTAAATCAAACACGGTTTGTGCTAGCTCTTTGAAACTTGGCACAATAATGAAGTTCCAAGTTCTATCGCTATGGTTTGTGTGCTATTGAAGTAGCCCCAAGCAGAGACTGACGAGAATCCCTTTCATTGAAAGGGGTTGCCAAGCTTCCAAAAAACTACGAGTTTCCTGAAATCTCAGCAAACATTTTTTCACCCAATCTTGATGATACTTGCAGGTAGTGATCAATACACCAATCCCACTTGGCTCACCAAATTTCGTTCTTCTAGGTTAAACCGTTCCTTTGCAGTAACCGTTTTCATGTTTAGGTTTCACTCTGTTTTCTCCTATATGGATACATGTAGTTGGAACTCTAAATCAAACACGGTTTGTGCTAGCTCTTTGAAACTTGGCACAATAATGTAGTTCCATGTTCTATTGCTATGGTTTGTGTGCTATTGAAGTAGCCCCAAGCAGAGACTGACGAGAATCCCTTTCATTGAAAGGGGTTGCCAAGCTTCCAAAAAACTACGAGTTTCCTGAAATCTCGGCAAATATTTTTTCACCCAATCTTGATGATACTTGCAGGTAGTGATCAATACACCAATCCCACTTGGCTCACCAAATTTCGTTCTTCTAGGTTAAACCGTTCCTTTGCAATAACCGTTTTCATGTTTAGGTTTCACTCTGTTTTCTCCTATATGGATACATGTAGTTGGAACTCTAAATCAAACACGGTTTGTGCTAGCTCTTTGAAACTTGGCACAATAATGTAGTTCCAAGTTCTATCGCTATGGTTTGTGTGCTATTGAAGTAGCCCCAAGCAGAGACTGACGAGAATCACTTTCATTGAAAGGGGTTGCCTGGCTTCCAAAAAACTGCGAGTTTCCTGAAATCTCGGCAAATATTTTTTCACCCAATCTTGATGATACTTGCAGGTAATGATCAGTACACCAATCCCTCTTGGATAACCAAACTTCGTTCTTCTAGGTTACACCGTTCCTTTGCAGTAACCGTTTTCATGTTTAGGTTTCACTCTGTTTTCTCCTATATGAATACATGTAGTTGGAACACTAATTCAAACACGGTTTGTGCTAGCTCTTTGAAACTTGGCACAATAATGTAGTTCTAAGTTCTATCGCTATGGTTTGTGTGCTATTGAAGTAGCCCCAAGCAGAGACTCTCGAGAATCCCTTTCATTGAAAGGGGTTGCCAAGCTTCCAAAAAACTACGAGTTTCCTGAAATATCAGCAAACATTTTTTCAGCCAATCTTGATGATACTTCCATTTAATGATCAGTACACCAATCCCACTTGGCTCACCAAATTTTGTTTTTTTAGGATAAACCGTTCCTTTGCAGTAACCGTTTTCATGTTTAGGTTTCACTCTGTTTTCTCCTATATGGATACATGTAGTTGGAACTCTAAATCAAACACGGTTTGTGCTAGCTCTTTGAAACTTGGCACAATAATGTAGTTCAAAGTTCTATCGCTATGGTTTGTGTGCTATTGAAGTAGCCCCAAGTAGAGACTGACGAGAATCACTTTCATTGAAAGGGGTTGCCTGGCTTCCAAAAAAACTGCGAGTTTCCTGAAATCTCGGCAAATATTTTTTCACCCAATCTTGATGATACTTCCAGGTAATGATCAGTACACCAATCCCTCTTGGATAACCAAATTTCGTTCTTCTAGGTTACACCGTTCCTTTGCAGTAACCGTTTTCATGTTTAGGAATCACTCTGTTTTCTCCTATATGAATACATGTAGTTGGAACACTAATTCAAACACGGTTTGTGCTAGCTCTTTGAAACTTGACACAATAATGTAGTTCCAAGTTCTATCGCTATGGTTTGTGTGCTATTGAAGTAGCCCCAAGCAGAGAATGACGAGAATCACTTTCATTGAAAGGGGTTGCCAGGCTTCCAAAAAACTGCGCGTTTCCTGAAATCTCAGCAAACATTTTTTCACTCAGTTTTGATGATACTTCCATTTAATGATCAGTACACCAATCCCACTTGGCTCACCAAATTTCATTCTTCTAGTTTAAACCGATCCTTTGCAGTAACCGTTTTCATGTTTAGGTTTCACTCTGTATTCTCCTATATGGATACATGTACTTGGAACTCTAAATCAAACATGGTTTGTGCTAGCTCTTTGAAACTTGGCACAATAATATAGTTCGAAGTTCTATCGCTATGGTTTGTCTGCGATTGAAGTAGCCCCAAGCAGAATCTGACGAGAATCACTTTCATAGAAAGGGCTTGCCAGACTTCCAAAAAACTGCGAGTTTCCTGCAATCTCAGCAAACATTTTTTCACCCAATCTTGATGATACTTGCAGGTAGTGATCAATACACCAATCCCACTTGGATAAATAAATTTCGTTCTTCTAGGTTAATCCGTTCCTTTGCAATAACCGTTTTCATGTTTAGGTTTCACTGTGTTTTCTCCTATATGGATACATATAGTTGGAACTCTAAATCAAACACGGTTTGTGCTAGCTCTTTGAAACTTGGCACAATAATGTAGTTCCAAGTTCTATCGCTATGGTTTGTGTGCTATTGAAGTAGCCCCAAGCAGAGACTGACGAGAATCCCTTTCATTGAAAGGGGTTGCCAAGCTTCCAAAAAACTACGAGTTTCCTGAAATCTCAGCAAACATTTTTTCAACCAATCTTGATGATACTTGCAGGTAGTGATCAATACACCAATCCCACTTGGCTCACCAAATTTCGTTCTTCTAGGTTAAACCGTTCCTTTGCAATAACCGTTTTCATGTTTAGGTTTCACTGTGTTTTCTCCTATATCGATACATATAGTTGGAACTCTAAATCAAACACGGTTTGTGCTAGCTCTTTGAAACTTGGCACAATAATGTAGTTCCAAGTTCTATCACTATGGTTTGTGTGCTATTGAAGTAGCCCCAAGCAGAGACTGATGAGAATCCCTTTCATTGAAAGGGGTTGCCAGGCTTCCAAAAAACTGCGAGTTTCCTGAAATCTCAGCAAACATTTTTTCACTCAGTCTTGATGATACTTCCATTTAATGATCAGTACACCAATCCCACTTGGCTCACCAAATGTCGTTCTTCTAGGTTAAACCGAACCTTTGCAGTAACCGTTTTCATGTTTAGGTTTCACTCTGTTTTCTCCTATATGGATACATGTAGTTGGAACTCTAAATCAAACACGGTTTGTGCTAGCTCTTTGAAACTTGGCACAATAATGTAGTTCGAAGTTCCATCGCTATGGTTTGTGTGCTATTGAAGTAGCCCCAAGCAGAGACTGACGAGAATCACTTTCATAGAAATGGCTTGCCAGACTTCCAAAAAACTGCGAGTTTCCTGAAATCTCAGCAAACATTTTTTCACCCAGTCTTGATGATACTTCCATTTAATGATCAGTACACCAATCCCACTTGGCTCACCAAATGTCGTTCTTCTAGGTTAAACCGTTCCTTTGCAGTAACCGTTTTCATGTTTAGGTTTCACTCTGTTTTCTCCTATATGGATACATGTAGGTCGAACTCTAAATCAAACACGGTTTGTGCTAGCTCTTTGAAACTTGGCACAATAATATAGTTCCAAGTTCTATCGCTATATTTTGTGTGCTATTGAAGTAGCCCCAAGCAGAGACTGACGAGAATCACTTTCATAGAAAGGGGTTGCCAGGCTTCCAAAAAACTGCGAGTTTCCTGAAACCTCAGCAAACATTTTTTCACCCAGTCTTGATGATACTTCCATTTAATGATCAGTACACCAATCCCACTTGGCTCACCAAATATCGTTCTTCTAGGTTAAACCGTTCCTTTGGAGTAACCGTTTTCATGTTTAGGTTTCACTCTGTTTTCTCCTATATGGATACATGTAGTTGGAACTCTAAATCAAACACGGTTTGTGCTAGCTCTTTTAAACTTGGCACAATAATGTAGTTCCAAGTTCTATCGCTATGGTTTGTGTGCTATTGAAGTAGCCCCAAGCAGAGACTGACGAGAATCCCTTTCATTGAAAGGGTTGCCAAGATTCCAAAAAACTACGAGTTTCCTGAAATCTCAGCAAACATTTTTTCACCCAATCTTGATGATACTTGCAGGTAGTGATCAATACACCAATCCCACTTGGCTCACCAAATTTCGTTCTTCTAGGGTAAACCGGTCCTTTGCAGTAACCGTTTTCATGTTTAGGTTTCACTGTGTTTTCTCCTATATGGATACATGTAGTTGGAACTCTAAATCAAACACGGTTTGTGCTAGCTCTTTGAAACTTGGCACAATAATGTAGTTCCAAGTTCTATCGCTATGGTTTGTGTGCTATTGAAGTAGCCCCAAGCAGAGACTGACGATAATCACTTTCATTAAAAGGGGTTGCCAAGCTTCCAAAAAACTGCGAGTTTCCTGAAATCTCAGCAAACATTTTTCACCCAATCTTGATGATACTTCCATTTAGTGACCAGTACACCAATCCCACTTGGATCACCAAATTTCGTTCTTCTAGGTTAAACCGTTCCTTTGCAGTAACCGTTTTCATGTTTAGGTTTCACTCTGTTGTCTCCTATATGGATACATGTAGTTGGAACTCTAAATCAAACACGGTTTGTGCTAACTCTTTGAAACTTGGCACAATAATGTAGTTCCAAGTTCTATTGCTATGGTATATGTGCTATTGAAATAGCCCCAAGCAGAATCTGACCAGAATCACTTTCATTGAAAGGGGTTTCCAGGCTTCCAGAAAACTGCGAGTTTCCTGAAACCTCAGCAAACATTTTTTCACCCAGTCTTGATGATACTTCCATTTAATGATCAGTACACCAATCCCACTTGGCTCACCAAATGTCGTTCTTCTAGGTTAAACCGTTCCTTTGCAGTAACCGTTTTCATGTTTAGGTTTCACTCTGTTTTCTCCTATATGGATACATGTAGTTGGAACTCTAAATCAAACACGGTTTGTGCTAGCTCTTTGAAACTTGGCACAATAATGTAGTTCCAAGTTCTATCGCTATGGTTTGTGTGCTATTGAAGTAGCCCCAAGCAGAGACTGACGAGAATCCCTTTCATTGAAAGGGGTTGCCAAGCTTCCAAAAAACTACGAGTTTCCTGAAATCTCAGCAAATATTTTTTCACCGAATCTTGATGATACTTGCAGGTAGTGATCAGTACACGAATCTCACTTGGCTCACTAAATTTCGTTCTTCTAGGTTAAACCGTTCCTTTCCAGTAACCGTTTTCATGTTTAGGTTTCACTCTGTTTTCTCCTATATGGATACATGTTGTTGGAACTCTAAATCAAACACGGTTTGTGCTAGCTCTTTGAAACTTGGCACAATAATGTAGTTCCGAGTTCTATCGCTATGGTTTGTGTGCTATTGAAGTAGCCCCAAGCAGAGACTGATGAGAATCCCTTTCATAGAAAGGGGTTGCCAGGCTTCCAAAAAACTGCGAGTTTCCTGAAACCTCAGCAAACATTTTTTCACCCAGTCTTGATGATACTTCCATTTAATGATCAGTACACCAATCCCACTTGGCTCACCAAATATCGTTCTTCTAGGTTAAACCGTTCCTTTGGAGTAACCGTTTTCATGTTTAGGTTTCACTCTGTTTTCTCCTATATGGATACATGTTGTTGGAACTCTAAATCAAACACGGTTTGTGCTAGCTCTTTGAAACTTGGCACAATAATGTAGTTCCAAGTTCTATCGCTATGGTTTGTGTGCTATTGAAGTAGCCCCAAGCAGATACTGACGAGAATCCCTTTCATTGAAAGGGGTTGCCAAGCTTCCAAAAAACTACGAGTTTCCTGAAATATCAGCAAACATTTTTTCACCCAATCTTGATGATACTTCCATTTAATGATCAGTACACCAATCCCACTTGGCTCACCAAATTTTGTTTTTCTAGGTTAAACCGTTCCTTTGCAGTAACCGTTTTCATGTTTAGGTTTCACTCTGTTTTCTCCTATATGGATACATGTAGTTGGAACTCTAAATCAAACACGGTTTGTGCTAGCTCTTTGAAACTTGGCACAATAATGTAGTTCCGAGTTCTATCGCTATGGTTTGTGTGCTATTGAAGTAGCCCCAAGCAGAGACTGACGAGAATCACTTTCATTGAAAGGGGTTGCCAGGCTTCCAAAAAACTGCGAGTTTCCCGAAATCTCGGCAAATATTTTTTCACCCAATCTTGATGATACTTGCAGGTAATGATCAGTACACCAATCCCACTTGGATAACCAAATTTCGTTCTTCTAGGTTAAACCGTTCCTTTGCAGTAACCGTTTTCATGTTTAGGTTTCACTCTGTTTTCTCCTATATGAATACATGTAGTTGGAACACTAAATCAAACACGGTTTGTGCTAGCTCTTTGAAAATTGACACAATAATGTAGTTCCAAGTTCTATCGCTATGGTTTGTGTGCTATTGAAGTAGCCCCAAGCAGAGAATGACGAGAATCACTTTCATTGATAGGGGTTGCCAGGCTTCCAAAAAACTGCGAGTTTCCTGAAATCTCAGCAAACATTTTTTCACTCAGTCTTGATGATACTTCCATTTAATGATCAGTACACCAATCCCACTTGGCTCACCAAATGTCGTTCTTCTAGGTTAAACCGAACCTTTGCAGTAACCGTTTTCATGTTTAGGTTTCACTCTGTTTTCACCTATATGGATACATGTAGTTGGAACTCTAAATCAAACACGGTTTGTGCTAGCTCTTTGAAACTTGGCACAATAATGTAGTTCGAAGTTTTATCGCTATGGTTTGTGTGCTATTGAAGTAGCCCCAAGCAGAGACTGACGAGAATCACTTTCATAAAAATGGCTTGCCAGACTTCCAAATACTGCGAGTTTCCTGAAATCTCAGCAAACATTTTTTCACTCAGTCTTGATGATACTTTGATTTAATGATCAGTACACCAATCCCACTTGGCTCACCAAATGTCGTTCTTCTAGGTTAAACCGTTCCTTTGCAGTAACCGTTTTCATGTTTAGGTTTCACTCTGTTTTCTCCTATATGGATACATGTAGGTGGAACTCTAAATCAAACACGGTTTGTGCTAGCTCTTTGAAACTTGGCACAATAATATAGTTCCAAGTTCTATCGCTATGGTTTGTGTGCTATTGAAGTAGCCCCAAGCAGAGACTGATGAGAATCCCTTTCATAGAAAGGGGTTGCCAGGCTTCCAAAAAACTGCGAGTTTCCTGAAACCTCAGCAAACATTTTTTCACCCAGTCTTGATGATACTTCCATTTAATGATCAGTACACCAATCCCACTTGGCTCACCAAATATCGTTCTTCTAGGTTAAACCGTTCCTTTGGAGTAACCGTTTTCATGTTTTGGTTTCACTCTGTTTTCTCCTATATGGATACATGTAGTTGGAACTCTAAATCAAACACGGTTTGTGCTAGCTCTTTGAAACTTGGCACAATAATGTAGTTCCAAGTTCTATCGCTATGGTTTGTGTGCTATTGAAGTAGCCCCAAGCAGAGCCTGACGAGAATCACTTTCATAGAAATGGCTTGCCAGACTTCCAAAAAACTGCGAGTTTCCTGAAATCTCAGCAAACATTATTTCACCCAATCTTGATGATACTTGCAGGTAGTGATCAACACACCAATCCCACTTGGCTCACGAAATTTCGTTCTTCTAGGTTAAACCCTTCCTTTGCAATAACCGTTTTCATGTTTAGGTTTCACTCTGTTTTCTCCTATATGGATACATGTAGTTGGAACTCTAAATCAAACACGGTTTGTGCTAGCTCTTTGAAACTTGGCACAATAATGTAGTTCCAAGTTCTATCGCTATGGTTTGTGTGCTATTGAAGTAGCCCCAAGCAGAGACTGACGAGAATCACTTTCATTGAAAGGGGTTGCCAGGCTTCCAAAAAACTGCGAGTTTCCTGAAATCTCGGCAAATATTTTTTCACCCAATCTTGATGATACTTGCAGGTAATGATCAGTACACCAATCCCACTTGGATAACCAAATTTCGTTCTTCTAGGTTAAACCGTTCCTTTGCAGTAACCGTTTTCATGTTTAGGTTTCACTCTGTTGTCTCCTATATGGATACATGTAGTTGGAACTCTAAATCAAACACGGTTTGTGCTAGCTCTTTGAAACTTGGCACAATAATGTAGTTCCAAGTTCTATCGCTATGGTTTGTGTGCTATTGAAGTAGCCCCAAGCAGAGACTGACGAGAATCCCTTTCATTGAAAGGCGTTGCCAGGCTTCCAAAAAACTGCGAGTTTCCTGAAATCTCAGCAAACATTTTTTCACCCAGTCTTGATGATACTTGCAGGTAGTGATCTGTACACGAATCTCACTTGGCTCACTAAATTTCGTTCTTCTAGGTTAAACCGTTCCTTTGCAGTAACCGTTTTCATGTTTAGGTTTCACTGTGTTTTCTCCTATATGGATACATGTAGTTGGAACTCTAAATCAAACACGGTTTGTGCTAGCTCTTTGAAACTTGGCACAATAATGTAGTTCCAAGTTCTATCGCTATGGTTTGTGTGCTATTGAAGTAGCCCCAATCAGAGACTGATGAGAATCCCTTTCATAGAAAGGGGTTGCCAGGCTTCCAAAGAACTGCGAGTTTCCTGAAACCTCAGCAAACATTTTTTCACCCAGTCTTGATGATACTTCCATTTAATGATCAGTACACCAATCCCACTTGGCTCACCAAATGTCGTTCTTCTAGGTTAAACCGTTCCTTTGCAGTAACCGTTTTCATGTTTAGGTTTCACTCTGTTTTCTCCTATATGGATACATGTAGGTGGAACTCTAAATCAAACACGGTTTGTGCTAGCTCTTTGAAACTTGGCACAATAATATAGTTCCAAGTTCTATCGCTATGGTTTGTGTGCTATTGAAGTAGCCCCAAGCAGAGACTGACGAGAATCACTTTCATAGAAACGGGTTGCCAGTCTTCCAAAAAACTGCGAGTTTCCTGAAACCTCAGCAAACATTTTTTCACCCAGTCTTGATGATACTTCCATTTAATGATCAGTACACCAATCCCACTTGGCTCACCAAATATCGTTCTTCTAGGTTAAACCGTTCCTTTGGAGTAACCGTTTTCATGTTTAGGTTTCACTCTGTTTTCTCCTATATGGATACATGTAGTTGGAACTCTAAATCAAACACGGTTTGTGCTAGCTCTTTGAAACTTGGCACAATAATGTAGTTCCAAGTTCTATCGCTATGGTTTGTGTGCTATTGAAGTAGCCCCAAGCAGAGACTGACGAGAATCCTTTTCATTGAAAGGGGTTGCCATGCTTCCAAAAAACTACGAGTTTCCTGAAATATCAGCAAACATTTTTTGACCCAATCTTGATGATACTTCCATTTAATGATCAGTACACCAATCCCACTTGGCTTACCAAATTTTGTTTTTCTAGGTTAAACCGTTCCTTTGCAGTAACCGTTTTCATGTTTAGGTTTCACTCTGTTTTCTCCTATATGGATACATGTAGTTGGAACTCTAAATCAAACACGGTTTGTGCTAGCTCTTTGAAACTTGGCACAATAATGTAGTTCGTAGTTCTATCGCTATGGTTGGTGTGCTATTGAAGTAGCCCCAAGCAGAGACTGACGAGAATCACTTTCATAGAAATGGCTTGCCAGACTTCCAAAAAACTGCGAGTTTCCTGAAATCTCAGCAAACATTTTTTCACCCAATCTTGATGATACTTGCAGGTAGTGATCAACACACCAATCCCACTTGGCTCACCAAATTTCGTTCTTCTAGGTTAAACCCTTCCTTTGCAATAACCGTTTTCATGTTTAGGTTTCACTCTGTTTTCTCCAATATGGATACATGTAGTTGGAACTCTAAATCAAACACGGTTTGTGCTAGCTCTTTGAAACTTGGCACAATAATGTAGTTCCAAGTTCTATCGCTATGGTTTGTGTGCTATTGAAGTAGACCCAAGCAGAGACTCACGAGAATCACTTTCATTGAAAGGGGTTGCCAGGCTTCCAAAAAACTGCGAGTTTCCTGAAATCTCGGCAAATATTTTTTCACCCAATCTTGATGATACTTGCAGGTAATGATCAGTACACCAATCCCACTTGGATAACCAAATTTCGTTCTTCTAGGTTAAACCG
Source organism: Urocitellus parryii (assembly GCF_045843805.1). Classification (NCBI taxonomy): domain Eukaryota; kingdom Metazoa; phylum Chordata; class Mammalia; order Rodentia; family Sciuridae; genus Urocitellus; species Urocitellus parryii. Next base: position 27,477 of record NW_027551903.1, on the reverse strand, counting down.
TTCCTTTGCAGTAACCGTTTTCATGTTTAGGTTTCACTCTGTTGTTTCCTATATGAATACATGTAGTTGGAACACTAAATCAAACACGGTTTGTGCTAGCTCTTTGAAACTTGACACAATAATGTAGTTCCAAGTTCTATCGCTATGGTTTGTGTGCTATTGATGTAGCCCCAAGCAGAGAATGACGAGAATCACTTTCATTGAAAGGGGTTGCCAGGCTTCCAAAAAACTGCGAGTTTCCTGAAATCTCAGCAAACATTTTTTCACTCAGTCTTGATGATACTTCCATTTAATGATCAGTACACCAATCCCACTTGGCTCACCAAATGTCGTTCTTCTAGGTTAAACCGTTCCTTTGCAGTAACCGTTTTCATGTTTAGGTTTCACTCTGTTTTCTCCTATATGGATACATGTAGGTGGAACTCTAAATCAAACACGGTTTGTGCTAGCTCTTTGAAACTTGGCACAATAATATAGTTCCAAGTTCTATCGCTATGGTTTGTGTGCTATTGAAGTAGCCCCAAGCAGAGACTTACGAGAATCACTTTCATAGAAAGGGGTTGCCAGGCTTCCAAAAAACTGCGAGTTTCCTGAAACCTCAGCAAACATTTTTTCACCCAGTCTTGATGATACTTCCATTTAATGATCAGTACACCAATCCCACTTGGCTCACCAAATATCGTTCTTCTAGGTTAAACCGTTCCTTTGGAGTAACCGTTTTCATGTTTAGGTTTCACTCTGTTTTCTCCTATATGGATACATGTAGTTGGAACTCTAAATCAAACACGGTTTGTGCTAGCTCTTTGAAACTTGGCACAATAATGTAGTTCCAAGTTCTATCGCTATGGTTTGTGTGCTATTGAAGTAGCCCCAAGCAGAGACTGACGAGAATCCCTTTCATTGAAAGGGGTTGCCAAGCTTCCAAAAAACTACGAGTTTCCTGAAATATCAGCAAACATTTTTTGACCCAATCTTGATGATACTTCCATTTAATGATCAGTACACCAATCCCACTTGGCTCACCAAATTTTGTTTTTCTAGGTTAAACCGTTACTTTGCAGTAACCGTTTTCATGTTTAGGTTTCACTCTGTTTTCTCCTATATGGATACATGTAGTTGGAACTCTAAATCAAACACGGTTTGTGCTAGCTCTTTGAAACTTGGCACAATAATGTAGTTCCAAGTTCTATCGCTATGGTTTGTGTGCTATTGAAGTAGCCCCAAGCAGAGACTCACGAGAATCACTTTCATTGAAAGGGGTTGCCAGGCTTCCAAAAAACCGCGAGTTTCCCGAAATCTCGGCAAATATTTTTTCACCCAATCTTGATGATACTTGCAGGTAATGATCAGTACACCAATCCCACTTGGATAACCAAATTTCGTTCTTCTAGGTTAAACCGTTCCTTTGCAGTAACCGTTTTCATGTTTAGGTTTCACTCTGTTTTCTCCTATATGAATACATGTAGTTGGAACACTAAATCAAACACGGTTTGTGCTAGCTCTTTGAAACTTGACACAATAATGTAGTTCCAAGTTCTATCGCTATGGTTTGTGTGCTATTGAAGTAGCCCCAAGCAGAGAATGACGAGAATCACTTTCATTGAAAGGGGTTGCCAGGCTTCCAAAAAACTGCGAGTTTCCTGAAATCTCAGCAAACATTTTTTCACTCAGTCTTGATGATACTTCCATTTAATGATCAGTACACCAATCCCACTTGGCTCACCAAATGTCGTTCTTCTAGGTTAAACCGAACCTTTGCAGTAACCGTTTTCATGTTTAGGTTTCACTCTGTTTTCTCCTATATGGATACATGTAGTTGGAACTCTAAATCAAACACGGTTTGTGCTAGCTCTTTGAAACTTGGCACAATAATGTAGTTCAAAGTTCTATCGCTATGGTTTGTGTGCTATTGACGTAGCCCCAAGCAGAGACTGACGAGAATCACTTTCATAGAAATGGCTTGCCAGACTTCCAAAAAACTGCGAGTTTCCTGAAATCTCAGCAAACATTTTTTCACCCAATGTTGATGATACTTGCAGGTAGTGATCAACACACCAATCCCACTTGGCTCACGAAATTTCGTTCTTCTAGGTTAAACCCTTCCTTTGCAATAACCGTTTTCATGTTTAGGTTTCACTCTGTTTTCTCCTATATGGATACATGTAGTTGGAACTCTAAATCAAACACGGTTTGTGCTAGCTCTTTGAAACTTGGCACAATAATGTAGTTCCAAGTTCTATCGCTATGGTTTGTGTGCTATTGAAGTAGCCCCAAGCAGAGACTGACGAGAATCACTTTCATTGAAAGGGGTTGCCAGGCTTCCAAAAAACTGCGAGTTTCCTGAAATCTCGGCAAATATTTTTTCACCCAATCTGGATGATACTTGCAGGTAATGATCAGTACACCAATCCCACTTGGATAACCAAATTTCGTTCTTCTAGGTTAAACCGTTCCTTTGCAGTAACCGTTTTCATGTTTAGGTTTCACTGTGTTTTCTCCTATATGGATACATGTAGTTGGAACTCTAAATCAAACACGGTTTGTGCTAGCTCTTTGAAACTTGGCACAATAATGTAGTTCCAAGTTCTATCGCTATGGTTTGTGTGCTATTGAAGTAGCCCCAAGGAGAGACTGACGAGAATCCCTTTCATTGAAAGGCGTTGCCAGGCTTCCAAAAAACTGCGAGTTTCCTGAAATCTCAGCAAACATTTTTTCACCCAGTCTTGATGATACTTGCAGGTAGTGATCAGTACACGAATCTCACTTGGCTCACTAAATTTCGTTCTTCTAGGTTAAACCGTTCCTTTGCAGTAACCGTTTTCATGTTTAGGTTTCACTGTGTTTTCTCCTATATGGATACATGTTGTTGGAACTCTAAATCAAACACGGTTTGTGCTAGCTCTTTGAAACTTGGCACAATAATGTAGTTCCAAGTTCTATCGCTATGGTTTGTGTGCTATTGAAGTAGCCCCAATCAGAGACTGATGAGAATCCCTTTCATAGAAAGGGGTTGCCAGGCTTCCAAAGAACTGCGAGTTTCCTGAAACCTCAGCAAACATTTTTTCACCCAGTGTTGATGATACTTCAATTTAATGATCAGTACACCAATCCCACTTGGCTCACCAAATGTCGTTCTTCTAGGTTAAACCGTTCCTTTGCAGTAACCGTTTTCATGTTTAGGTTTCACTCTGTTTTCTCCTATTTGGATACCTGTAGTTGGAACTCTAAATCAAACACGGTTTGTGCTAGCTCTTTGAAACGTGGCACAATAATGTAGTTCCAAGTTCTATCGCTATGGTTTGTGTGCTATTGAAGTAGCCCCAAGCAGAGACTGACGAGAATCCCTTTCATTGAAAGGGGTTGCCAAGCTTCCAAAAAACTACGAGTTTCCTGAAATCTCAGCAAACATTTTTTCACCCAATCTTGATGATACTTCCATTTAATGATCAGTACACCAATCCCACTTGGCTCACCAAATTTTGTTTTTCTAGCTTAAACCGTTCCTTTGCAGTATCCGTTTTCAGGTTTAAGTTTCACTGTGCCTTCTCCTATATGGATACATGTTGTTGGAACTCTAAATCAAACACGGTTTGTGCTAGCTCTTTGAAACTTGGCACAATAATGTAGTTCCAAGTTCTATCGCTATGGTTTGTGTGCTATTGAAGTAGCCCCAAGCAGAGACTGACGAGAATCACTTTCATTGAAAGGGGTTGCCAGGCTTCCAAAAAACTGCGAGTTTCCTGAAATCTCGGCAAATGTTTTTTCACCCAATCTTGATGATACTTGCAGGTAATGATCAGTACACCAATCCCACTTGGATAACCAAATTTCGTTCTTCTAGGTTAAACCGTTCCTTTGCAGTAACCGTTTTCATGTTTAGGTTTCACTCTGTTTTCTCCTATATGAATACATGTAGTTGGAACACTATATCAAACACGGTTTGTGCTAGCTCTTTGAAACTTGACACAATAATGTAGTCCAAGTTCTATCGCTATGGTTTGTGTGCTATTGAAGTAGCCCCAAGCAGAGACTGACGAGCATCACTTTCATAGAAAGGGCTTGCCAGACTTCCAAAAAACTGCGAGTTTCCTGAAATCTCAGCAAACATTTTTTCACCCAATCTTGATGATACTTGCAGGTAGTGATCAACACACCAATCCCACTTGGCTCACCAAATTTCGTTCTTGTAGGTTAAACTGTATCTTTGCAATAACCGTTTTCATGTTTAGGTTTCACTCTGTTTTCTCTTATATGGATACATGTAGTTGGAACTCTAAATCAAACACGGTTTGTGCTAGCTCTTTGAAACGTGGCACAATAATGTAGTTCCAAGTTCTATCGCTATGGTTTGTGTGCTATTGAAGTAGCCCCAAGCAGAGACTGACGAGAATCCCTTTCATTGAAAGGGGTTGCCAAGCTTCCAAAAAACTGCGAGTTTCCTGAAATATCAGCAAACATTTTTTCACCCAATCTTGATGATACTTCCATTTAATGATCAGTACACCAATCCCACTTGGCTCACCAAATTTTGTTTTTCTAGGTTAAACCGTTCCTTTGCAGTAACCGTTTTCATGTTTAGGTTCACTCTGTTTTCTCCTATATGGATACATGTTGTTGGAACTCTAAATCAAACACGGTTTGTGCTAGGTCTTTGAAACTTGGCACAATAATGTAGTTCCAAGTTCTATCGCTATGGTTTGTGTTCTATTGAAGTAGCCCCAAGCAGAGACTGACGAGAATCACTTTCATTGAAAGGGGTTGCCAGGCTTCCAAAAAACTGCGAGTTTCCTGAAATCTCGGCAAATATTTTTTCACCCAATCTTGATGAAACTTGCAGGTAATGCTCAGTACACCAATCCCACTTGGATAATCAAATTTCGTTCTTCTAGGTTAAACCGTTCCTTTGCAGTAACCGTTTTCATGTTTAGGTTTCACTCTGTTTTCTCCTATATGAATACATGCAGTTGGAACTCTAAATCAAACACGGTTTGTGCTAGCTCTTTGAAACTTGGCACAATAATGTAGTTCCAAGTTCTATCACTATGGTTTGTGTGCTATTGAAGTAGCCCCAAGCAGAGACTGACGAGAATCACTTTCATTGAAAGGGGTTGCCAGGCTTCCAAAAAACTGCGAGTTTCCTGAAATCTCGGCAAATGTTTTTTCACCCAATCTTGATGATACTTGCAGGTAATGATCAGTACACCAATCCCACTTGGATAACCAAATTTCGTTCTTCTAGGTTAAACCGTTCCTTTGCAGTAACCGTTTTCATGTTTAGGTTTCACTCTGTTTTCTCCTATATGAATACATGTAGTTGGAACACTAAATCAAACACGGTTTGTGCTAGCTCTTTGAAACTTGACACAATAATGTAGTCCAAGTTCTATCGCTATGGTTTGTGTGCTATTGAAGTAGCCCCAAGCAGAGACTGACGAGCATCACTTTCATAGAAAGGGCTTGCCAGACTTCCAAAAAACTGCGAGTTTCCTGAAATCTCAGCAAACATTTTTTCACCCAATCTTGATGATACTTGCAGGTAGTGATCAACACACCAATCCCACTTGGCTCACCAAATTTCGTTCTTCTAGGTTAAACCGTATCTTTGCAATAACCGTTTTCATGTTTACGTTTCACTCTGTTTTCTCTTATATGGATACATGTAGTTGGAACTCTAAATCAAACACGGTTTGTGCTAGCTCTTTGAAACGTGGCACAATAATGTAGTTCCAAGTTCTATCGCTATGGTTTGTGTGCTATTGAAGTAGCCCCAAGCAGAGACTGACGAGAATCCCTTTCATTGAAAGGGGTTGCCAAGCTTCCAAAAAACTACGAGTTTCCTGAAATATCAGCAAACATTTTTTCACCCAATCTTGATGATACTTCCATTTAATGATCAGTACACCAATCCCACTTGGCTCACCAAATTTTGTTTTTCTAGGTTAAACCGTTCCTTTGCAGTAACCGTTTTCATGTTTAGGTTCACTCTGTTTTCTCCTATATGGATACATGTTGTTGGAACTCTAAATCAAACACGGTTTGTGCTAGGTCTTTGAAACTTGGCACAATAATGTAGTTCCAAGTTCTATCGCTATGGTTTGTGTGCTATTGAAGTAGCCCCAAGCAGAGACTGACGAGAATCACTTTCATTTAAATGGGTTGCCAGGCTTCCAAAAAACTGCGAGTTTCCTGAAATCTCGACAAATATTTTTTCACCCAATCTTGATGAAACTTGCAGGTAATGCTCAGTACACCAATCCCACTTGGATAATCAAATTTCGTTCTTCTAGGTTAAACCGTTCCTTTGCAGTAACCGTTTTCATGTTTAGGTTTCACTCTGTTTTCTCCTATATGAATACATGCAGTTGGAACTCTAAATCAAACACGGTTTGTGCTAGCTCTTTGAAACTTGGCACAATAATGTAGTTCCAAGTTCTATCGCTATGGTTTGTGTGCTATTGAAGTAGCCCCAAGCAGAGACTGACGAGAATCCGTTTCATTAAAAGGGGTTGCCAAGCTTCCAAAAAACTGCGAGTTTCCTGAAATCTCAGCAAACATTTTTTCACCCAATCTTGATGATACTTGCAGGTAGTGATCAATACACCAATCCCACGTGGCTCACCAAATGTCGTTCTTCTAGGTTAAACCGTTCCTTTGCAATAACCGTTTTCATGTTTAGGTTTCACTGTGTTTTCTCCTATATCGATACATATTGTTGGAACTCTAAATCAAACACGGTTTGTGCTAGCTCTTTGAAACATGGCACAATAATGTAGTTCCAAGTTCTATCGCTATGGTTTGTGTGCTATTGAAGTAGCCCCAAGCAGAGACTGATGAGAATCCCTTTCATTGAAAGGGGTTGCCAGGCTTCCAAAAAACTGCGAGTTTCCTGAAATCTCAGCAAACATTTTTTCACCCAATCTTGATGATACTTCCATTTAATGATCAGTACACCAATCCCACTTGGCTCACCAAATTTCGTTCTTCTAGGTTAAACCGTTACTTTGCAGTAACCGTTTTCATGTTGAGGTTTCACTCTGTTTTCTCCTATATGGATACATGTAGTTGGAACTCTAAATCAAACACGGTTTGTGCTAGCTCTTTGAAACTTGGCACAATAATGTAGTTCCAAGTTCTATCGCTATGGTTTGTGTGCTATTGAAGTAGCCCGAAGCAGAGACTGACGAGAATCCCTTTCATTGAAAGGGGTTGCCAAGCTTCCAAAAAACTACGAGTTTCCTGAAATATCAGCAAACATTTTTTCACCCAATCTTGATGATACTTCCATTTAAAGATCAGTACACCAATCCCACTTGGCTCACCAAATTTTGTTTTTTTAGGATAAACCGTTCCTTTGCAGTAACCGTTTTCATGTTTAGGTTTCACTCTGTTTTCTCCTATATGGATACATGTAGTTGGAACTCTAAATCAAACACGGTTTGTGCTAGCTCTTTGAAACTTGGCACAATAATGTAGTTCCAAGTTCTATCGCTATGGTTTGTGTGCTATTGAAGTAGCCCCAAGCAGAGACTGACGAGAATCACTTTCATTGAAAGGGGTTGCCTGGCTTCCAAAAAACCGCGAGTTTCCTGAAATCTCGGCAAATATTTTTTCACCCAATCTTGATGATACTTGCAGGTAATGATCAGTACACCAATCCCACTTGGATAACCAAATTTCGTTCTTCTAGGTTACACCGTTCCTTTGCAGTAACCGTTTTCATGTTTAGGTTTCACTCTGTTTTCTCCTATATGAATACATTTGGTTGGAACACTAATTCAAACACGGTTTGTGCTAGCTCTTTGAAACTTGACACAATAATGTAGTTCCAAGTTCTATCGCTATGGTTTGTGTGCTATTGAAGTAGCCCCAAGCAGAGAATGACGAGAATCACTTTCATTGAAAGGGGTTGCCAGGCTTCCAAAAAACTGCGAGTTTCCTGAAATCTCAGCAAACATTTTTTCACTCAGTTTTGATGATACTTCCATTTAATGATCAGTACACCAATCCCACTTGGCTCACCAAATTTCATTCTTCTAGTTTAAACCGATCCTTTGCAGTAACCGTTTTCAGGTTTTAGGTTTCACTCTGTATTCTCATATATGGATACATGTACTTGGAACTCTAAATCAAACACGGTTTGTGCTAGCTCTTTGAAACTTGGCACAATAATGTAGTTCCAAGTTCTATCGCTATGGTTTGTGTGCTATTGAAGTAGCCCCAAGCAGAGACTGAAGAGAATCCCTTTCATTGAAAGGGGTTGCCAAGCTTCCAAAAAACTACGAGTTTCCTGAAATCTCAGCAAACATTTTTTCACCCAATCTTGATGATACTTGCAGGTAGTGATCAGTACACCAATCCCACTTGGCTCACCAAATTTCGTTCTTCTAGGTTAAACCGTTCCTTTGCAGTAACCGTTTTCATGTTTAGGTTTCACTCTGTTTTCTCCTATATGAATACATGTAGTTGGAACACTAACTCAAACACGGTTTGTGCTAGCTCGTTGAAACTTGGCACAATAATGTACTTCCAAGTTCTATCACTATGGTTTGTGTGCTATTGAAGTAGCCCCAAGCAGAGAATGACGAGAATCACATTCATTGAAAGGGGTTGCCAGGCTTCCAAAAAACTGCGAGTTTCCTGAAATCTCAGCAAACATTTTTTCACTCAGTCTTGATGATACTTCCATTTAATGATCAGTACACCAATCCCACTTGGCTCACCAAATTTCATTCTTCTAGTTTAAACCGATCCTTTGCAGTAACCGTTTTCATGTTTAGGTTTCACTCTGTATTCTCCTATATGGATACATGTACTTGGAACTCTAAATCAAACACGGTTTGTGCTAGCTCTTTGAAACTTGGCACAATAATGTAGTTCGAAGTTCTATCGCTATGGTTTGTGTGCTATTTAAGTAGCCCCAAGCAGAGACTGACGAGAATCACTTTCATAGAAAGGGCTTGCCAAGCTTCCAAAAAACTACGAGTTTCCTGCAATCTCAGCAAACATTTTTTCACTCAATCTTGATGATACTTGCAGGTAGTGATCAATCCACCAATCCCACTTGGCTCACCAAATTTCGTTCTTCTAGGTGAAACCGTTCCTTTGCAGTAACCGTTTTCATGTTTAGGTTTCACTCTGTTTTCTCCTATATGGATACATGTAGTTGGAACTCTAAATCAAACACGGTTTGTGCTAGCTCTTTGAAACTTGGCACAATAATGTAGTTCCAAGTTCTATCACTATGGTTTGTGTGCTATTGAAGTAGCCCCAAGCAGAGACTGACGAGAATCCCTTTCATTGAAAGGGGTTGCCAGGCTTTCAAAAAACTGCGAGTTTCCTGAAATCTCAGCAAACATTTTTTCACCCAATCTTGATGATACTTCCATTTAATGATCAGTACACCAATCTCACTTGGCTCACCAAATTTCGTTCTTCTAGGTTAAACCTTTCCTTTGCAGTAACCGTTTTCATGTTTAGGTTCACTCTGTTTTCTCCTATATGGATACATGTTGTTGGAACTCTAAATCAAACACGGTTTGTGCTAGGTCTTTGAAACTTGGCACAATAATGTAGTTCCAAGTTCTATCGCTATGGTTTGTGTGCTATTGAAGTAGCCCCAAGCAGAGACTGACGAGAATCACTTTCATTTAAATGGGTTGCCAGGCTTCCAAAAAACTGCGAGTTTCCTGAAATCTCGACAAATATTTTTTCACCCAATCTTGATGAAACTTGCAGGTAATGCTCAGTACACCAATCCCACTTGGATAATCAAATTTCGTTCTTCTAGGTTACACCGTTCCTTTGCAGTAACCGTTTTCATGTTTAGGTTTCACTCTGTTTTCTCCTATATGAATACATGCAGTTGGAACTCTAAATCAAACACGGTTTGTGCTAGCTCTTTGAAACTTGGCACAATAATGTAGTTCCAAGTTCTATCGCTATGGTTTGTGTGCTATTGAAGTAGCCCCAAGCAGAGACTGACGAGAATCCGTTTCATTAAAAGGGGTTGCCAAGCTTCCAAAAAACTGCGAGTTTCCTGAAATCTCAGCAAACATTTTTTCACCCAATCTTGATGATACTTGCAGGTAGTGATCAATACACCAATCCCACGTGGCTCACCAAATGTCGTTCTTCTAGGTTAAACCGTTCCTTTGCAATAACCGTTTTCATGTTTAGGTTTCACTGTGTTTTCTCCTATATCGATACATATTGTTGGAACTCTAAATCAAACACGGTTTGTGCTAGCTCTTTGAAACATGGCACAATAATGTAGTTCCAAGTTCTATCGCTATGGTTTGTGTGCTATTGAAGTAGCCCCAAGCAGAGACTGATGAGAATCCCTTTCATTGAAAGGGGTTGCCAGGCTTCCAAAAAACTGCGAGTTTCCTGAAATCTCAGCAAACATTTTTTCACCCAATCTTGATGATACTTCCATTTAATGATCAGTACACCAATCCCACTTGGCTCACCAAATTTCGTTCTTCTAGGTTAAACCGTTACTTTGCAGTAACCGTTTTCATGTTGAGGTTTCACTCTGTTTTCTCCTATATGGATACATGTAGTTGGAACTCTAAATCAAACACGGTTTGTGCTAGCTCTTTGAAACTTGGCACAATAATGTAGTTCCAAGTTCTATCGCTATGGTTTGTGTGCTATTGAAGTAGCCCGAAGCAGAGACTGACGAGAATCCCTTTCATTGAAAGGGGTTGCCAAGCTTCCAAAAAACTACGAGTTTCCTGAAATATCAGCAAACATTTTTTCACCCAATCTTGATGATACTTCCATTTAAAGATCAGTACACCAATCCCACTTGGCTCACCAAATTTTGTTTTTTTAGGATAAACCGTTCCTTTGCAGTAACCGTTTTCATGTTTAGGTTTCACTCTGTTTTCTCCTATATGGATACATGTAGTTGGAACTCTAAATCAAACACGGTTTGTGCTAGCTCTTTGAAACTTGGCACAATAATGTAGTTCCAAGTTCTATCGCTATGGTTTGTGTGCTATTGAAGTAGCCCCAAGCAGAGACTGACGAGAATCACTTTCATTGAAAGGGGTTGCCTGGCTTCCAAAAAACCGCGAGTTTCCTGAAATCTCGGCAAATATTTTTTCACCCAATCTTGATGATACTTGCAGGTAATGATCAGTACACCAATCCCACTTGGATAACCAAATTTCGTTCTTCTAGGTTACACCGTTCCTTTGCAGTAACCGTTTTCATGTTTAGGTTTCACTCTGTTTTCTCCTATATGAATACATTTGGTTGGAACACTAATTCAAACACGGTTTGTGCTAGCTCTTTGAAACTTGACACAATAATGTAGTTCCAAGTTCTATCGCTATGGTTTGTGTGCTATTGAAGTAGCCCCAAGCAGAGAATGACGAGAATCACTTTCATTGAAAGGGGTTGCCAGGCTTCCAAAAAACTGCGAGTTTCCTGAAATCTCAGCAAACATTTTTTCACTCAGTTTTGATGATACTTCCATTTAATGATCAGTACACCAATCCCACTTGGCTCACCAAATTTCATTCTTCTAGTTTAAACCGATCCTTTGCAGTAACCGTTTTCAGGTTTAGGTTTCACTCTGTATTCTCATATATGGATACATGTACTTGGAACTCTAAATCAAACACGGTTTGTGCTAGCTCTTTGAAACTTGCACAATAATGTAGTTCCAAGTTCTATCGCTATGGTTTGTGTGCTATTGAAGTAGCCCAAGCAGAGACTGAAGAGAATCCCTTTCATTGAAAGGGGTTGCCAAGCTTCCAAAAAACTACGAGTTTCCTGAAATCTCAGCAAACATTTTTTCACCCAATCTTGATGATACTTGCAGGTAGTGATCAGTACACCAATCCCACTTGGCTCACCAAATTTCGTTCTTCTAGGTTAAACCGTTCCTTTGCAGTAACCGTTTTCATGTTTAGGTTTCACTCTGTTTTCTCCTATATGAATACATGTAGTTGGAACACTAACTCAAACACGGTTTGTGCTAGCTCGTTGAAACTTGGCACAATAATGTACTTCCAAGTTCTATCACTATGGTTTGTGTGCTATTGAAGTAGCCCCAAGCAGAGAATGACGAGAATCACATTCATTGAAAGGGGTTGCCAGGCTTCCAAAAAACTGCGAGTTTCCTGAAATCTCAGCAAACATTTTTTCACTCAGTCTTGATGATACTTCCATTTAATGATCAGTACACCAATCCCACTTGGCTCACCAAATTTCATTCTTCTAGTTTAAACCGATCCTTTGCAGTAACCGTTTTCATGTTTAGGTTTCACTCTGTATTCTCCTATATGGATACATGTACTTGGAACTCTAAATCAAACACGGTTTGTGCTAGCTCTTTGAAACTTGGCACAATAATGTAGTTCGAAGTTCTATCGCTATGGTTTGTGTGCTATTTAAGTAGCCCCAAGCAGAGACTGACGAGAATCACTTTCATAGAAAGGGCTTGCCAAGCTTCCAAAAAACTACGAGTTTCCTGCAATCTCAGCAAACATTTTTTCACTCAATCTTGATGATACTTGCAGGTAGTGATCAATCCACCAATCCCACTTGGCTCACCAAATTTCGTTCTTCTAGGTGAAACCGTTCCTTTGCAGTAACCGTTTTCATGTTTAGGTTTCACTCTGTTTTCTCCTATATGGATACATGTAGTTGGAACTCTAAATCAAACACGGTTTGTGCTAGCTCTTTGAAACTTGGCACAATAATGTAGTTCCAAGTTCTATCACTATGGTTTGTGTGCTATTGAAGTAGCCCCAAGCAGAGACTGACGAGAATCCCTTTCATTGAAAGGGGTTGCCAGGCTTTCAAAAAACTGCGAGTTTCCTGAAATCTCAGCAAACATTTTTTCACCCAATCTTGATGATACTTCCATTTAATGATCAGTACACCAATCTCACTTGGCTCACCAAATTTCGTTCTTCTAGGTTAAACCTTTCCTTTGCAGTAACCGTTTTCATGTTTAGGTTTCACTCTGTTTTCTCCTATATGGATACATGTAGTTGGAACTCTAAATCAAACACGGTTTGTGCTAGCTCTTTGAAACTTGGCACAATAATGTAGTTCCAAGTTCTATCGCTATGGTTTGTGTGCTATTGAAGTAGTCCCAAGCAGAGAACGACGAGAATCATTTTCATTGAAAGGGGTTGCCAGGCTTCCAAAAAACTACGAGTTTCCTGAAATCTCAGCAAACATTTTTTCACCCAATCTTGATGATACTTCCATTTAATGATCAGTACACCAATCCCACTTGGCTCACCAAATTTCGTTCTTCTAGGTTAAACCGTTCCTTTGCAGTAACCGTTTTCATCTTTAGGTTTCACTCTGTTTTCTCCTATATGGATACATGTAGTTGGAACTCTAAATCAAACACGGTTTGTGCTAGCTCTTTGAAACTTGGCACAATAATGTAGTTCCAAGTTCTATCGCTATGGTTTGTGTGCTATTGAAGTAGCCCCAAGAAGAGACTGACGAGAATCCCTTTCATATAAAGGGGCTGCCAGGTTTCCAAAACACTGCGAGTTTCCTGAAATCTCAGCAAATATTTTTTCACCCAATCTTGATGATACTTGCAGGTAGTGATAAGTACACGAGTCTCACTTGGATCACTAAATTTCGTTCTTCTAGGTTAAACCGTTCCTTTGCAGTAACCGTTTTCATGTTTAGGTTTCACTGTGTTTTCTCCTATATGGATACATGTGGTTGGAACTCTAAATCAAACACGGTTTGTGCTAGCTCTTTGAAACTTGGCACAATAATGTAGTTCCAAGTTATATCGCTATGGTTTGTGTGGTATTGAAGTAGCCCCAAGCAGAGACTGACGAGAATCCTTTTCATTGAAATCGGTTGCCAAGCTTCCAAAAAACTACGAGTTTCCTGAAATCTCAGCAAACATTTTTTCACCCAATCTTGATGATACTTCCATTTAATGATCAGTACACGAATCTCACTTGGATCACCAAATTTTGTTCTTCTAGGTTAAACCGTTCCTTTGCAGTAACCGTTTTCATGTTTAGGTTTCACTCTGTTTTCTCCTATATGGATACATGTATTTGGAACTCTAAATCAAACACGGTTTGTGCTAGCACTTTGAAACTTGGAACAATAATGTAGTTCCAAGTTCTATCGCTATGGTTTGTGTGCTATTGAAGTAGCCCCAAGCAGAGACTGACGAGAATCACTTTCATTGAAAGGGGTTGCCAGGCTTCCAGAAAACTGCGAGTTTCCTGAAATCTCGGCAAACATTTTTTCACCCAATCTTGATGATACTTGCAGGTAATGATCAGTACACCAATCCCACTTGGATCACCAAATTTCGTTCTTCTGGGTTAAACCGTTCCTTTGCAGTAACCGTTTTCATGTTTAGGTTTCACTCTGTATTCTCCTTTATGGATACATGTAGTTGGAACTCTAAATCAAACACGGTTTGTGCTAGCTCTTTGAAACTTGGCACAATAATGTAGTTCGAAGTTCTATCGCTATGGTTTGTGTGCTATTGAAGTAGCCCCAAGCAGAGACTGACGAGAATCACTTTCATTGAAAGGGGTTGCCAGTCTTCCAAAAAACTGCGAGTTTCCTGAAATCTCAGCAAACATTTTTTCACTCAGTCTTGATGATACTTCCATTTAATGATCAGTACACCAATCCCACTTGGCTCACCAAATTTCATTCTTCTACTTTAAACCGTTCCTTTGCAGTAACCGTTTTCATGTTTAGGTTTCACTCTGTTTTCTCCTATATGGATACATGTAGTTGGAACTCTAAATCAAACACGGTTTGTGCTAGCTCTTTGAAACTTGGCACAATAATGTAGTTCCAAGTTCTATCGCTATGGTTTGTGTGCTATTGAAGTAGCCCCAAGCAGAGACTAACGAGAATCCCTTTCATTGAAAGGGGTTGCGAAGCTTCCAAAAAACTACGAGTTTCCTGAAATCTCAGCAAACATTTTTTCACCCAATCTTGATGATACTTGCAGGTAGTGATCAATCCACCAATCCCACTTGGCTCACCAAATTTCGTTCTTCTAGGTGAAACCGTTCCTTTGCAGTAACCGTTTTCATGTTTAGGTTTCACTCTGTTTTCTCCTATATGGATACATGTAGTTGGAACTCTAAATCAAACACGGTTTGTGCTAGCTCTTTGAAACTTGGCACAATAATGTAGTTCCAAGTTCTATCACTATGGTTTGTGTGCTATTGAAGTAGCCCCAAGCAGAGACTGACGAGAATCCCTTTCATTGAAAGGGGTTGCCAGGCTTCCAAAAACTGCGAGTTTCCTGAAATCTCAGCAAACATTTTTTCACCCAGTCTTGATGATACTTCCATTTAATGATCAGTACACCAATCCCACTTGACTAACCAAATTTCATTCTTCTAGGTTAAACCGTTCCTTTGCAGTAACCGTTTTCATGTTTAGGTTTCACTCTGTTTTCTCCTATATGGATACATGTAGTTGGAACTCTAAATCAAACACGGTTTGTGCTAGCTCTTTGTACCTTGGCACAATAATGTAGTTCCAAGTTCTATCGCTATGGTTTGTGTGCTATTGAAGTGCCCCAAGCAGAGACTAACGAGAATCAATTTCATTGAAAGGGGTTGCGAAGCTTCCAAAAAACTACGAGTTTCCTGAAATCTCAGCAAACATTTTTTCACCCAATCTTGATGATACTTGCAGGTAGTGATCAATCCACCAATCCCACTTGGCTCACCAAATTTCGTTCTTCTAGGTGAAACCGTTCCTTTGCAGTAACCGTTTTCATGTTTAGGTTTCACTCTGTTTTCTCCTATATGGATACATGTAGTTGGAACTCTAAATCAAACACGGTTTGTGCTAGCTCTTTGAAACTTGGCACAATAATGTAGTTCCAAGTTCTATCACTATGGTTTGTGTGCTATTGAAGTAGCCCCAAGCAGAGACTGACGAGAATCCCTTTCATTGAAAGGGGTTGCCAGGCTTCCAAAAAACTGCGAGTTTCCTGAAATCTCAGCAAACATTTTTTCACCCAATCTTGATGATACTTCCATTTAATGATCAGTACACCAATCTCAATTGGCTCACCAAATTTCGTTCTTCTAGGTTAAACCTTTCCTTTGCAGTAACCGTTTTCATGTTTAGGTTTCACTCTGTTTTCTCCTATATGGATACATGTAGTTGGAACTCGAAATCAAACACGGTTTGTGCTAGCTCTTTGAAACTTGGCACAATAATGTAGTTCCAAGTTCTATCGCTATGGTTTGTGTGCTATTGAAGTAGCCCCAAGCAGACACTGACGAGAATCCCTTTCATTGAAAGGGGTTGCCAAGCTTCCAAAAAACTACGAGTTTCCTGAAATCTCAGCAAACATTTTTTCACCCAATCTTGATGATACTTGCAGGTAGTGATCAGTACACGAATCTCACTTGGCTCACTAAATTTCGTTCTTCTAGGTTAAACCGTTCCTTTGCAGTAACCGTTTTCATGATTAGGTTTCACTCTGTTTTCTCCTATATGGATACATGTATTTGGAACTCTAAGTCAAACACGGTTTGTGCTAGCTCTTTGAAACTTGGCACAATAATGTAGTTCCAAGTTCTATCGCTATGGTTTGTGTGGTATTGAAGTAGCCCCAAGCAGAGACTGACGAGAATCACTTTCATTGAAAGGGGTTGCCAGGCTTCCAAAAAACTGCGAGTTTCCTGAAATCTCAGCAAACATTTTTCCACTCAGTCTTGATGATACTTCCATTTAATGATCAGTACACCAATCCCACTTGGCTCACCAAATTTCGTTCTTCTAGTTTAAAACGTTCCTTTGCAGTAACCGTTTTCATGTTTAGGTTTCACTCTGTTTTCTCCTATATGGATACATGTATTTGGAACTCTAAATCAAACACGGTTTGTGCTAGCTCTTTGAAACTTGGCACAATAATGTAGTTCCAAGTTCTATCGCTATGGTTTGTGTGCTATTGAAGTAGCCCCAAGCTGAGACTGACGAGAATCCCTTTCATTGAAAGGGTTGCCAAGCTTCCAAAAAACTACGAGTTTCCTGAAATCTCAGCAAACTTTTTTTCACCCAATCTTGATGATACTTGCAGGTAGTGATCAGTACACCAATCTCACTTGGCTCACTAAATTTCGTTCTTCTAGGTTAAACCGTTCCTTTGCAGTAACCGTTTTCATGATTAGGTTTCACTCTGTTTTCTCCTATATGGATACATGTAGTTGGAACTCTAAATCAAA
Organism: Urocitellus parryii; assembly: GCF_045843805.1. Lineage (NCBI taxonomy): Eukaryota > Metazoa > Chordata > Mammalia > Rodentia > Sciuridae > Urocitellus > Urocitellus parryii. The sequence continues at coordinate 10,252 of NW_027551903.1, read as the reverse complement.
CACGGTTTGTGCTAGCTCTTTGAAACTTGGCACAATAATGTAGTTCCAAGTTCTATCGCTATGGTTTGTGTGCTATTGAAGTAGCCCCAAGCAGAGACTGACGAGAATCACTTTCATTGAAAGGGGTTGCCAGGCTTCCAAAAAACTGCGAGTTTCCTGAAATCTCAGCAAACATTTTTTCACCCAATCTTGATGATACTTGCAGGTAGTGATCAGTACACCAATCTCACTTGGCTCACTAAATTTTGTTCTTCTAGGTTAAACCGTTCCTTTGCAGTAACCGTTTTCATGTTTAGGTTTCACTCTGTTTTCTCCTATATGGATACATGTAGTTGGAACTCTAAATCAAACACGGTTTGTGCTAGCTCTTTGAAACTTGGCACAATAATGTAGTTCCAAGTTCTATCACTATGGTTTGTGTGCTATTGAAGTAGCCACAAGCAGAGACTGACGAGAATCACTTTCATTGAAAGGGGTTGCCAGGCTTCCAGAAAACTGCGAGTTTCCTGAAATCTCAGCAAACATTTTTTCACCCAGTCTTGATGATACTTCCATTTAATGATCAGTACACCAATCCCACTTGGCTCACCAAATTTCGTTCTTCTAGGTTAAACCGTTCCTTTGCAATAACCGTTTTCATGTTTAGGTTTCACTGTGTTTTCTCCTATATGGATACATGTAGTTGGAAATCTTAATCAAACACGGTTTGTGCTAGCTCTTTGAAACTTGGCACAATAATGTAGTTCCAAGTTCTATCGCTATGGTTTGTGTACAATTGAAGTACCCCCAAGCAGAGACTGATATGAATCCCTTTCAGAGAAAGGGGTTGCCAGGCTGCCAAAAAAGTGCGAGTTTCCTGAAATCTCAGCAAACATTTTTTCACCAAATCTTGAGGATACTTGCAGGTAGTGATCAGTACACGAATCTCACTTGGCTCACTAAATTTCGTTCTTCTAGGTTAAACCGTTCCTTTGCAGTAACCGTTTTCATGTTTAGGTTTCACTGTGTTTTCTCCTATATGGATACATGTTGTTGGAACTCTAAATCAAACACGGTTTGTGCTAGCTCTTTGAAACTTGGCACAATAATGTAGTTCCAAGTTCTATCACTATGGTTTGTGTGCTATTGAAGTAGCCCCAAGCAGAGACTGATGAGAATCCCTTTCATAGAAAGGGGTTGCCAGGCTTCCAAAAAACTGCGAGTTTCCTGAAATCTCAGCAAACATTTTTTCACCCAATCTTGATGATACTTCAATTTAATGATCAGTACACCAATCCCACTTGGCTCACCAAATTTCGTTCTTCTAGGTTAAACCGTTCCTTTGCAGTAACCGTTTTCATGTTTAGGTTTCACTGTGTTTTCTCCTATATGGATACATGTATTTGGAACTCTAAAACAAACACGGTTTGTGCTAGCTCTTTGAAACTTGGCACAATAATGTAGTTCCAAGTTCTATCGCTATGGTTTGTGTGCTATTGAAGTAGCCCCAAGCAGAGACTGACGAGAATCCCTTTCATTGAAAGGGGTTGCCAGGCTTCCAAAAAACTGCGAGTTTCCTGAAATCTCGGCAAACATTTTTTCACCCAATCTTGATGATACTTGCAGGAAATGATCAGTACACCAATCCCACTTGGATCACCAAATTTGGTTCTTCTAGGTTAAACCGTTCCTTTGCAGTAACCGTTTTCATGTTTAGGTTTCACTCTGTTTTCTCCTATATGGATACATGTAGTTGGAACTCTAAATCAAACACGGTTTGTTCTAGCTCTTTGAAACTTGGCACAATAATGTAGTTCCAAGTTCTTTCGCTATGGTTTGTGTGCTATTGAAGTAGCCCCAAGCAGAGACTGACGAGAATCCCTTTCATAGAAAGGGGTTGCCAGGCTTCAAAAAACTGAGAGTTTCCTGAAATCTCAGCAAACATTTTTTCACCCAATCTTGATGATACTTAAATTTAATGATCAGTACACCAATCCCACTTGGCTCACCAAATTTCGCTCTTCTAGTTTAAACCGTTCCTTTGCAGTAACCGTTTTCATGTTTAGGTTTCACTCTGTTTTCTCCTATATGGATACATGTAGTTGGAACTCTAAATCAAACACGGTTTGTGCTAGCTCTTTGAAACTTGGCACAATAATGTAGTTCCAAGTTCTATCGCTATGGTTTGTGTGCTATTGAAGTAGCCCCAAGCAGAGACTGACGAGAATCCCTTTCATATAAAGGGGTTGCCAGGCTTCCAAAACACTGCGAGTTTCCTGAAATCTCAGCAAACATTTTTTCACTCAGTCTCGATGATACTTCCATTTAATGATCAGTACACCAATCCCACTTGGATCACCAAATTTCGTTCTTCTAGGTTAAACCGTTCCTTTGCAATAACCGTTTTCATGTTTAGGTTTCACTCTGTTTTCTCCTATATGGATAATGTAGTTGGAACTCTAAATCAAACACGGTTTGTGCTAGCTCTTGAAACTTGGCACAATAATGTAGTTCCAAGTTCTATCGGTATGGTTTGTGTGCTATTGAAGTAGCCCCAAGCAGAGCCTGACGAGAATCACTTTCATTGAAAGGGGTTGCCAGGCTTCCAAAAAAGTGCGAGTTTCCTGAAATCTCAGCAAACATTTTTTCACCCAATCTTGATGATGCTTGCAGATAGTGATCAATACACCAATCCCACTTGGATCACCAAATTTCGTTCTTCTAGGTTAAACCGTTCCTTTGCAATAACCGTTTTCATGTTTAGGTTTCACTCTGTTTTCTCCTATATGGATAATGTAGTTGGAACTCTAAATCAAACACGGTTTGTGCTAGCTCTTTGAATCTTGGCACAATAATGTAGTTCAAAGTTCTATCGCTATGGTTTGTGTGCTATTGAAGTAGCCCCAAGCAGAGACTGACGAGAATCCCTTTCATTGAAAGGGTTGCCAAGCTTCCAAAAAACTACGAGTTTCCTGAAATCTCAGCAAACATTTTTTCACCCAATCTTGATGATACTTGCAGGTAGTGATCAGTACACGAATCTCACTTGGCTCACCAAATTTCGTTCTTCTAGGTTAAACCGTTCCTTTGCAGTAACCGTTTTCATGATTAGGTTTCACTCTTTTTTCTCCTATATGGATACATGTAGTTGGAACTCTAAATCAAACACGGTTTGTGCTAGCTCTTTGAAACTTGGCACAATAATGTAGTTCCAAGTTCTATCGCTATGGTTTGTGTGCTATTGAATTAGCCCCAAGCAGAGATTGACGAGAATCACTTTTATTAAAACTGGTTGCCAGGCTTCCAAAAAACTGCGAGTTTCCTGAAGTCTCAGCAAACATTTTTCCCCTCAGACTTGATGATACTTCCATTTAATGATCAGTACACCAATCCCACTTGGCTCACCAAATTTCGTTCTTCTAGGTTAAACCGTTCCTTTGCAGTAACCGTTTTCATGTTTAGGTTTCACTGTGTTTTCTCCTATATGGATACATGTATTTGGAACTCTAAAACAAACACGGTTTGTGCTAGCTCTTTGAAACTTGGCACAATAATGTAGTTCCAAGTTCTATCGCTATGGTTTGTGTGCTATTGAAGTAGCCCCAAGCAGAGACTGACGAGAATCCCTTTCATTGAAAGGGGTTGCCAGGCTTCCAAAAAACTGCGAGTTTCCTGAAATCTCGGCAAACATTTTTTCACCCAATCTTGATGATACTTGCAGGAAATGATCAGTACACCAATCCCACTTGGATCACCAAATTTGGTTCTTCTAGGTTAAACCGTTCCTTTGCAGTAACCGTTTTCATGTTTAGGTTTCACTCTGTTTTCTCCTATATGGATACATGTAGTTGGAACTCTAAATCAAACACGGTTTGTTCTAGCTCTTTGAAACTTGGCACAATAATGTAGTTCCAAGTTCTTTCGCTATGGTTTGTGTGCTATTGAAGTAGCCCCAAGCAGAGACTGACGAGAATCCCTTTCATAGAAAGGGGTTGCCAGGCTTCAAAAAACTGAGAGTTTCCTGAAAATCTCAGCAAACATTTTTTCACCCAATCTTGATGATACTTAAATTTAATGATCAGTACACCAATCCCACTTGGCTCACCAAATTTCGCTCTTCTAGTTTAAACCGTTCCTTTGCAGTAACCGTTTTCATGTTTAGGTTTCACTCTGTTTTCTCCTATATGGATACATGTAGTTGGAACTCTAAATCAAACACGGTTTGTGCTAGCTCTTTGAAACTTGGCACAATAATGTAGTTCCAAGTTCTATCGCTATGGTTTGTGTGCTATTGAAGTAGCCCCAAGCAGAGACTGACGAGAATCCCTTTCATATAAAGGGGTTGCCAGGCTTCCAAAACACTGCGAGTTTCCTGAAATCTCAGCAAACATTTTTTCACTCAGTCTCGATGATACTTCCATTTAATGATCAGTACACCAATCCCACTTGGATCACCAAATTTCGTTCTTCTAGGTTAAACCGTTCCTTTGCAATAACCGTTTTCATGTTTAGGTTTCACTCTGTTTTCTCCTATATGGATAATGTAGTTGGAACTCTAAATCAAACACGGTTTGTGCTAGCTCTTTGAAACTTGGCACAATAATGTAGTTCCAAGTTCTATCGGTATGGTTTGTGTGCTATTGAAGTAGCCCCAAGCAGAGCCTGACGAGAATCACTTTCATTGAAAGGGGTTGCCAGGCTTCCAAAAAAGTGCGAGTTTCCTGAAATCTCAGCAAACATTTTTTCACCCAATCTTGATGATGCTTGCAGATAGTGATCAATACACCAATCCCACTTGGATCACCAAATTTCGTTCTTCTAGGTTAAACCGTTCCTTTGCAATAACCGTTTTCATGTTTAGGTTTCACTCTGTTTTCTCCTATATGGATAATGTAGTTGGAACTCTAAATCAAACACGGTTTGTGCTAGCTCTTTGAATCTTGGCACAATAATGTAGTTCAAAGTTCTATCGCTATGGTTTGTGTGCTATTGAAGTAGCCCCAAGCAGAGACTGACGAGAATCCCTTTCATTGAAAGGGTTGCCAAGCTTCCAAAAAACTACGAGTTTCCTGAAATCTCAGCAAACATTTTTTCACCCAATCTTGATGATACTTGCAGGTAGTGATCAGTACACGAATCTCACTTGGCTCACCAAATTTCGTTCTTCTAGGTTAAACCGTTCCTTTGCAGTAACCGTTTTCATGATTAGGTTTCACTCTTTTTTCTCCTATATGGATACATGTAGTTGGAACTCTAAATCAAACACGGTTTGTGCTAGCTCTTTGAAACTTGGCACAATAATGTAGTTCCAAGTTCTATCGCTATGGTTTGTGTGCTATTGAATTAGCCCCAAGCAGAGATTGACGAGAATCACTTTTATTAAAACTGGTTGCCAGGCTTCCAAAAAACTGCGAGTTTCCTGAAGTCTCAGCAAACATTTTTCCCCTCAGACTTGATGATACTTCCATTTAATGATCAGTACACCAATCCCACTTGGCTCACCAAATTTCGTTCTTCTAGGTTAAACCGTTCCTTTGCAGTAACCGTTTTCATGTTTAGGTTTCACTGTGTTTTCTCCTATATGGATACATGTATTTGGAACTCTAAAACAAACACGGTTTGTGCTAGCTCTTTGAAACTTGGCACAATAATGTAGTTCCAAGTTCTATCGCTATGGTTTGTGTGCTATTGAAGTAGCCCCAAGCAGAGACTGACGAGAATCCCTTTCATTGAAAGGGGTTGCCAGGCTTCCAAAAAACTGCGAGTTTCCTGAAATCTCGGCAAACATTTTTTCACCCAATCTTGATGATACTTGCAGGAAATGATCAGTACACCAATCCCACTTGGATCACCAAATTTGGTTCTTCTAGGTTAAACCGTTCCTTTGCAGTAACCGTTTTCATGTTTAGGTTTCACTCTGTTTTCTCCTATATGGATACATGTAGTTGGAACTCTAAATCAAACACGGTTTGTTCTAGCTCTTTGAAACTTGGCACAATAATGTAGTTCCAAGTTCTTTCGCTATGGTTTGTGTGCTATTGAAGTAGCCCCAAGCAGAGACTGACGAGAATCCCTTTCATAGAAAGGGGTTGCCAGGCTTCAAAAAACTGAGAGTTTCCTGAAATCTCAGCAAACATTTTTTCACCCAATCTTGATGATACTTAAATTTAATGATCAGTACACCAATCCCACTTGGCTCACCAAATTTCGCTCTTCTAGTTTTAAACCGTTCCTTTGCAGTAACCGTTTTCATGTTTAGGTTTCACTCTGTTTTCTCCTATATGGATACATGTAGTTGGAACTCTAAATCAAACACGGTTTGTGCTAGCTCTTTGAAACTTGGCACAATAATGTAGTTCCAAGTTCTATCGCTATGGTTTGTGTGCTATTGAAGTAGCCCCAAGCAGAGACTGACGAGAATCCCTTTCATATAAAGGGGTTGCCAGGCTTCCAAAACACTGCGAGTTTCCTGAAATCTCAGCAAACATTTTTTCACTCAGTCTCGATGATACTTCCATTTAATGATCAGTACACCAATCCCACTTGGATCACCAAATTTCGTTCTTCTAGGTTAAACCGTTCCTTTGCAATAACCGTTTTCATGTTTAGGTTTCACTCTGTTTTCTCCTATATGGATAATGTAGTTGGAACTCTAAATCAAACACGGTTTGTGCTAGCTCTTTGAAACTTGGCACAATAATGTAGTTCCAAGTTCTATCGGTATGGTTTGTGTGCTATTGAAGTAGCCCCAAGCAGAGCCTGACGAGAATCACTTTCATTGAAAGGGGTTGCCAGGCTTCCAAAAAAGTGCGAGTTTCCTGAAATCTCAGCAAACATTTTTTCACCCAATCTTGATGATGCTTGCAGATAGTGATCAATACACCAATCCCACTTGGATCACCAAATTTCGTTCTTCTAGGTTAAACCGTTCCTTTGCAATAACCGTTTTCATGTTTAGGTTTCACTCTGTTTTCTCCTATATGGATACATGTAGTTGGAACTCTAAGTCAAACACAGTTTGTGCTAGCTCTTTGAAACTTGGCACAATAATGTAGTTCCAAGTTCTATCGCTATGGTTTGTGTGCTATTGAAGTGCCCCAAGCAGAGACTAACGAGAATCCCTTTCATTGAAAGGGGTTGCCAAGCTTCCAAAAAACTACGAGTTTCCTGAAATCTCAGCAAACATTTTTTCACCCAATCTTGATGATACTTGCAGGTAGTGATCAATCCACCAATCCCACTTGGCTCACCAAATTTTGTTCTTCTAGGTGAAACCGTTCCTTTGCAGTAACCGTTTTCATGTTTAGGTTTCACTCTGGTTTCTCTTATATGGATACATGTAGCTGGAACTCTAAATCAAACACGGTTTGTGCTAGCTCTTTGAAACTTGGCACAATAATGTAGTTCCAAGTTCTATCACTATGGTTTGTGTGCTAATGAAGTAGCCCCAAGCAGAGACTGACGAGAATCCCTTTCATTGAAAGGGTTGCCAAGCTTCCAAAAAACTACGAGTTTCCTGAAATCTCAGCAAACATTTTTTCACCCAATCTTGATGATACTTGCAGGTAGTGATCAGTACACGAATCTCACTTGGCTCACCAAATTTCGTTCTTCTAGGTTAAACCGTTCCTTTGCAGTAACCGTTTTCATGATTAGGTTTCACTCTTTTTTCTCCTATATGGATACATGTAGTTGGAACTCTAAATCAAACACGGTTTGTGCTAGCTCTTTGAAACTTGGCACAATAATGTAGTTCCAAGTTCTATCGCTATGGTTTGTGTGCTATTGAATTAGCCCCAAGCAGAGATTGACGAGAATCACTTTTATTAAAACTGGTTGCCAGGCTTCAAAAAACTGCGAGTTTCCTGAAGTCTCAGCAAACATTTTTCCCCTCAGACTTGATGATACTTCCATTTAATGATCAGTACACCAATCCCACTTGGCTCACCAAATTTCGTTCTTCTAGGTTAAACCGTTCCTTTGCAGTAACCGTTTTCATGTTTAGGTTTCACTCTGTTTTCTCCTATATGGATACATGTAGTTGGAACTCTAAATCAAACACGGTTTGTGCTAGCTCTTTGAATCTTGGCACAATAATGTAGTTCAAAGTTCTATCGCTATGGTTTGTGTGCTATTGAAGTAGCCCCAAGCAGAGACTGACGAGAATCCCTTTCATTGAAAGGGTTGCCAAGCTTCCAAAAAACTACGAGTTTCCTGAAATCTCAGCAAACATTTTTTCACCCAATCTTGATGATACTTTCAGGTAGTGATCAGTACACGAATCTCACTTGGCTCACTAAATTTCGTTCTTCTAGGTTAAACCGTTCCTTTGCAGTAACCGTTTTCATGTTTAGGTTTCACTCTGTTTTCTCCTATATGGATACATGTAGTTGGAACTCTAAGTCAAACACAGTTTGTGCTAGCTCTTTGAAACTTGGCACAATAATGTAGTTCCAAGTTCTATCGCTATGGTTTGTGTGCTATTGAAGTGCCCCAAGCAGAGACTAACGAGAATCCCTTTCATTGAAAGGGGTTGCCAAGCTTCCAAAAAACTACGAGTTTCCTGAAATCTCAGCAAACATTTTTTCACCCAATCTTGATGATACTTGCAGGTAGTGATCATTCCACCAATCCCACTTGGCTCACCAAATTTTGTTCTTCTAGGTGAAACCGTTCCTTTGCAGTAACCGTTTTCATGTTTAGGTTTCACTCTGTTTTCTCTTATATGGATACATGTAGTTGGAACTCTAAATCAAACACGGTTTGTGCTAGCTCTTTGAAACTTGGCACAATAATGTAGTTCCAAGTTCTATCACTATGGTTTGTGTGCTAATGAAGTAGCCCCAAGCAGAGACTGACGAGAATCCCTTTCATTGAAAGGGTTTGCCAGGCTTCCAAAAAACTGCGAGTTTCCTGAAATCTCAGCAAATATTTTTTCACCCAATCTTGATGATCCTTCCATTTAATGATCAGTACACCAATCTCACTTGGCTCACCAAATTTCGTTCTTCTAGGTTAAACCTTTCCTTTGCAGTAACCGTTTTCATGTTTAGGTTACACTCTGTTTTCTCCTATATGGATACATGTAGTTGGAAGTCTAAATCAAACACGGTTTGTGCTAGCGCTTTGAAACTTGGCACAATAATGTAGTTCCAAGTTCTATCGCTATGGTTTGTGTGCTATTGAAGTAGCCCCAAGCTGAGACTGACGAGAATCCCTTTCATTGAAAGGGTTGCCAATCTTCCAATAAACTACGAGTTTCCTGAAATCTCAGCAAACATTTTTTCACCCAATCTTGATGATACTTGCAGGTAGTGATCAGTACACCAATCTCACTTGGCTCACTAAATTTCGTTCTTCTAGGTTAAACCGTTCCTTTGCAGTAACCGTTTTCATGATTAGGTTTCACTCTGTTTTCTCCTATATGGATACATGTAGTTGGAACTCTAAATCAAACACGGTTTGTGCTAGCTCTTTGAAACTTGGCACAATAATGTAGTTCCAAGTTCTATCGCTATGGTTTGTGTGCTATTGAAGTAGCCCCAAGCAGAGACTGACGAGAATCACTTTCATTGAAAGGGGTTGCCAGGCTTCCAAAAAACTGCGAGTTTCCTGAAATCTCAGCAAACATTTTTTCACCCAATCTTGATGATACTTGCAGGTAGTGATCAGTACACCAATCTCACTTGGCTCACTAAATTTTGTTCTTCTAGGTTAAACCGTTCCTTTGCAGTAACCGTTTTCATGTTTAGGTTTCACTCTGTTTTCTCCTATATGGATACATGTAGTTGGAACTCTAAATCAAACACGGTTTGTGCTAGCTCTTTGAAACTTGGCACAATAATGTAGTTCCAAGTTCTATCACTATGGTTTGTGTGCTATTGAAGTAGCCACAAGCAGAGACTGACGAGAATCACTTTCATTGAAAGGGTTGCCAGGCTTCCAAAAAGTGCGAGTTTCCTGAAATCTCAGCAAACATTTTTTCACCATATCTTGATGATGCTTGCAGATAGTGATCAATACACCAATCCCACTTGGATCACCAAATTTCGTTCTTCTAGGTTAAACCGTTCCTTTGCAATAACCGTTTTCATGTTTAGGTTTCACTCTGTTTTCTCCTATATGGATAATGTAGTTGGAACTCTAAATCAAACACGGTTTGTGCTAGCTCTTTGAAAACTTGGCACAATAATGTTGTTCCAAGTTCTATCGGTATGGTTTGTGTGCTATTGAATTAGCCCCAAGCAGAGACTGACGAGTATCACTTTCATTG